>NW_026648359.1:0-112296 GCF_030028045.1 Hippopotamus amphibius kiboko
TCCCTGAAAACACACACAGGCCGTACCCGGAGCCCTGCCGAGGGGGACCTTTGCTCCCCGGGTGGGCCGAATGGCACGACTGTGTGAGGGCAGAGAAGGCCCCAGGAGGCTCTCAGGGAGCTGCCCCAGCATAGCAGTGCTCAGGAAAAGGCACTCTTCTTTCTGCAGGCTGGGTGCACCCTCGAGTTTCTGCTTGAGGCAGAGAGAGCTGAGCCAGGCGATTCCCCGGCTGAAGGCAAAGCAGAGAGTTTCTCGGTGGAGCGATGGCTCCATCTGCTAGCCGACCAGCATGGAAGGGGAAGCCTGGCTGCCACTGAGTTCCTGAGCAGGTTTCCAAGCTGGAGGCCCTCTGGCTCTACAAGCTCGAGCGTCCTGCCTAGGACTTGCCTCTGGCAACAGAGTGGGTGCCAAGGGCCTGTGGGCTGGAGGGTGCTCGGAAGCCGCAGGGGAGGCTTGGGGCACCCAGTGCTCTGGGATGGAAAACGCTGCAGGCCTGAGCCTCCAGGCACTCCTGCAGGCCTTTGGAGTGGGAAAGCTGTCCTTAGCAGAAGGCTCCCTGCCAAGGGCTGCTGGCCTTTGTGGCTGGCTCAGCTGCAGCTTCCTCGCAGGCTGCTGGTCCAGGGGCGTGTGTGCCCTGGTCCAGAGTGCTGTAGGAGGAGGTCCTAGCAAGGGGCGAGCAAGCCCCTTGTTCCCTTGGCATAGACTGGGCTGTGCACACAGAGGCCTGCCAGCAGTGAAGACAGTGCGGGCAGCAAGGGGGTGTGGCAGGCAGCGCAGAGGTGGCAGGAGTCCTGCTTGAGAGTGGGGTCCTGGCTGTTTTGTGCTCAGGCCCCAGGGGCCCCGTGCACACACAGCCTCTGGACCTGCAGCTTCCCAGCAGTGCAAGAGACACACAGGCAAGCCCCTGGGGCCTACTCGAATGAACTCTGCTCTGTCGAGGCCCTGCTGGCTGGCAGGGGCCTAGGCCAGCACAGGCCCTAGGGATGGCTTTGGCCTGCCATCCACGTTCCGCACTCGGGCCGTTCTGCCTGTCAGACCCACGCTCCCTCGAGGTGTGCTCCTGAGGCCCTTGGACAGTTGGGGAAGTGGAGGCTCTCCCAGCATGGGAGGCCTGCCTAGCACATTGCTCTGGGTCCAAAGAGGATTCCCTGCGCCTCGGGCCCCGGGGCTACATTTTCTGCACACCGGAGACACTTGGCACACACAGCGTTTGCCCATGGAAAGCGGTGTGCCAGAGAGCACCCGCCTGGGACGTATGGCCCTCTCCCATAGAAGCCCTCCATGCAGCAGGCTGTCAGGGATTCGGCTGCAGGCCTTTGTGGCTGGAGAGACAGCAGCTCCTCTGGAGGCTCTGGGTCAGTGTGCACTCCCCTGCGAGGAAACGAGGCGTGTGGGATGATTCCCTGCCCAAGAATGGCAAGCAGCCTGCTCATCCGATGAGACGCACGTGTGGTGAGAGAGGCTTGGCAGCAGAGAAGAAGCAAGAGGGGCATCCAGGGAGGGGATGTGCATGCAGCTCGGAGGCCCCAGATCTCCTGCTTCCCAACCCGGGAAGGCCGGCTCTGCCCATCAGGCCCCATTCCCAAGCGCACACCCAGCTTCTGGATCTGCCCTTTCCCAGCCCTGAAAACACACACAGGCCGTACCCGGAGCCCTGCCGAGGGGGACCTTTGCTCCCCGGGTGGGCCGAATGGCACGACTGTGTGAGGGCAGAGAAGGCCCCAGGAGGCTCTCAGGGAGCTGCCCCAGCATAGCAGTGCTCAGGAAAAGGCACTCTTCTTTCTGCAGGCTGGGTGCACCCTCGAGTTTCTGCTTGAGGCAGAGAGAGCTGAGCCAGGCGATTCCCCGGCTGAAGGCAAAGCAGAGAGTTTCTCGGTGGAGCGATGGCTCCATCTGCTAGCCGACCAGCATGGAAGGGGAAGCCTGGCTGCCACTGAGTTCCTGAGCAGGTTTCCAAGCTGGAGGCCCTCTGGCTCTACAAGCTCGAGCGTCCTGCCTAGGACTTGCCTCTGGCAACAGAGTGGGTGCCAAGGGCCTGTGGGCTGGAGGGTGCTCGGAAGCCGCAGGGGAGGCTTGGGGCACCCAGTGCTCTGGGATGGAAAACGCTGCAGGCCTGAGCCTCCAGGCACTCCTGCAGGCCTTTGGAGTGGGAAAGCTGTCCTTAGCAGAAGGCTCCCTGCCAAGGGCTGCTGGCCTTTGTGGCTGGCTCAGCTGCAGCTTCCTCGCAGGCTGCTGGTCCAGGGGCGTGTGTGCCCTGGTCCAGAGTGCTGTAGGAGGAGGTCCTAGCAAGGGGCGAGCAAGCCCCTTGTTCCCTTGGCATAGACTGGGCTGTGCACACAGAGGCCTGCCAGCAGTGAAGACAGTGCGGGCAGCAAGGGGGTGTGGCAGGCAGCGCAGAGGTGGCAGGAGTCCTGCTTGAGAGTGGGGTCCTGGCTGTTTTGTGCTCAGGCCCCAGGGGCCCCGTGCACACACAGCCTCTGGACCTGCAGCTTCCCAGCAGTGCAAGAGACACACAGGCAAGCCCCTGGGGCCTACTCGAATGAACTCTGCTCTGTCGAGGCCCTGCTGGCTGGCAGGGGCCTAGGCCAGCACAGGCCCTAGGGATGGCTTTGGCCTGCCATCCACGTTCCGCACTCGGGCCGTTCTGCCTGTCAGACCCACGCTCCCTCGAGGTGTGCTCCTGAGGCCCTTGGACAGTTGGGGAAGTGGAGGCTCTCCCAGCATGGGAGGCCTGCCTAGCACATTGCTCTGGGTCCAAAGAGGATTCCCTGCGCCTCGGGCCCCGGGGCTACATTTTCTGCACACCGGAGACACTTGGCACACACAGCGTTTGCCCATGGAAAGCGGTGTGCCAGAGAGCACCCGCCTGGGACGTATGGCCCTCTCCCATAGAAGCCCTCCATGCAGCAGGCTGTCAGGGATTCGGCTGCAGGCCTTTGTGGCTGGAGAGACAGCAGCTCCTCTGGAGGCTCTGGGTCAGTGTGCACTCCCCTGCGAGGAAACGAGGCGTGTGGGATGATTCCCTGCCCAAGAATGGCAAGCAGCCTGCTCCATCCGATGAGACGCACGTGTGGTGAGAGAGGCTTGGCAGCAGAGAAGAAGCAAGAGGGGCATCCAGGGAGGGGATGTGCATGCAGCTCGGAGGCCCCAGATCTCCTGCTTCCCAACCCGGGAAGGCCGGCTATGCCCATCAGGCCCCATTCCCAAGCGCACACCCAGCTTCTGGATCTGCCCTTTCCCAGCCCTGAAAACACACACAGGCCGTACCCGGAGCCCTGCCGAGGGGGACCTTTGCTCCCCGGGTGGGCCGAATGGCACGACTGTGTGAGGGCAGAGAAGGCCCCAGGAGGCTCTCAGGGAGCTGCCCCAGCATAGCAGTGCTCAGGAAAAGGCACTCTTCTTTCTGCAGGCTGGGTGCACCCTCGAGTTTCTGCTTGAGGCAGAGAGAGCTGAGCCAGGCGATTCCCCGGCTGAAGGCAAAGCAGAGAGTTTCTCGGTGGAGCGATGGCTCCATCTGCTAGCCGACCAGCATGGAAGGGGAAGCCTGGCTGCCACTGAGTTCCTGAGCAGGTTTCCAAGCTGGAGGCCCTCTGGCTCTACAAGCTCGAGCGTCCTGCCTAGGACTTGCCTCTGGCAACAGAGTGGGTGCCAAGGGCCTGTGGGCTGGAGGGTGCTCGGAAGCCGCAGGGGAGGCTTGGGGCACCCAGTGCTCTGGGATGGAAAACGCTGCAGGCCTGAGCCTCCAGGCACTCCTGCAGGCCTTTGGAGTGGGAAAGCTGTCCTTAGCAGAAGGCTCCCTGCCAAGGGCTGCTGGCCTTTGTGGCTGGCTCAGCTGCAGCTTCCTCGCAGGCTGCTGGTCCAGGGGCGTGTGTGCCCTGGTCCAGAGTGCTGTAGGAGGAGGTCCTAGCAAGGGGCGAGCAAGCCCCTTGTTCCCTTGGCATAGACTGGGCTGTGCACACAGAGGCCTGCCAGCAGTGAAGACAGTGCGGGCAGCAAGGGGGTGTGGCAGGCAGCGCAGAGGTGGCAGGAGTCCTGCTTGAGAGTGGGGTCCTGGCTGTTTTGTGCTCAGGCCCCAGGGGCCCCGTGCACACACAGCCTCTGGACCTGCAGCTTCCCAGCAGTGCAAGAGACACACAGGCAAGCCCCTGGGGCCTACTCGAATGAACTCTGCTCTGTCGAGGCCCTGCTGGCTGGCAGGGGCCTAGGCCAGCACAGGCCCTAGGGATGGCTTTGGCCTGCCATCCACGTTCCGCACTCGGGCCGTTCTGCCTGTCAGACCCACGCTCCCTCGAGGTGTGCTCCTGAGGCCCTTGGACAGTTGGGGAAGTGGAGGCTCTCCCAGCATGGGAGGCCTGCCTAGCACATTGCTCTGGGTCCAAAGAGGATTCCCTGCGCCTCGGGCCCCGGGGCTACATTTTCTGCACACCGGAGACACTTGGCACACACAGCGTTTGCCCATGGAAAGCGGTGTGCCAGAGAGCACCCGCCTGGGACGTATGGCCCTCTCCCATAGAAGCCCTCCATGCAGCAGGCTGTCAGGGATTCGGCTGCAGGCCTTTGTGGCTGGAGAGACAGCAGCTCCTCTGGAGGCTCTGGGTCAGTGTGCACTCCCCTGCGAGGAAACGAGGCGTGTGGGATGATTCCCTGCCCAAGAATGGCAAGCAGCCTGCTCCATCCGATGAGACGCACGTGTGGTGAGAGAGGCTTGGCAGCAGAGAAGAAGCAAGAGGGGCATCCAGGGAGGGGATGTGCATGCAGCTCGGAGGCCCCAGATCTCCTGCTTCCCAACCCGGGAAGGCCGGCTATGCCCATCAGGCCCCATTCCCAAGCGCACACCCAGCTTCTGGATCTGCCCTTTCCCAGCCCTGAAAACACACACAGGCCGTACCCGGAGCCCTGCCGAGGGGGACCTTTGCTCCCCGGGTGGGCCGAATGGCACGACTGTGTGAGGGCAGAGAAGGCCCCAGGAGGCTCTCAGGGAGCTGCCCCAGCATAGCAGTGCTCAGGAAAAGGCACTCTTCTTTCTGCAGGCTGGGTGCACCCTCGAGTTTCTGCTTGAGGCAGAGAGAGCTGAGCCAGGCGATTCCCCGGCTGAAGGCAAAGCAGAGAGTTTCTCGGTGGAGCGATGGCTCCATCTGCTAGCCGACCAGCATGGAAGGGGAAGCCTGGCTGCCACTGAGTTCCTGAGCAGGTTTCCAAGCTGGAGGCCCTCTGGCTCTACAAGCTCGAGCGTCCTGCCTAGGACTTGCCTCTGGCAACAGAGTGGGTGCCAAGGGCCTGTGGGCTGGAGGGTGCTCGGAAGCCGCAGGGGAGGCTTGGGGCACCCAGTGCTCTGGGATGGAAAACGCTGCAGGCCTGAGCCTCCAGGCACTCCTGCAGGCCTTTGGAGTGGGAAAGCTGTCCTTAGCAGAAGGCTCCCTGCCAAGGGCTGCTGGCCTTTGTGGCTGGCTCAGCTGCAGCTTCCTCGCAGGCTGCTGGTCCAGGGGCGTGTGTGCCCTGGTCCAGAGTGCTGTAGGAGGAGGTCCTAGCAAGGGGCGAGCAAGCCCCTTGTTCCCTTGGCATAGACTGGGCTGTGCACACAGAGGCCTGCCAGCAGTGAAGACAGTGCGGGCAGCAAGGGGGTGTGGCAGGCAGCGCAGAGGTGGCAGGAGTCCTGCTTGAGAGTGGGGTCCTGGCTGTTTTGTGCTCAGGCCCCAGGGGCCCCGTGCACACACAGCCTCTGGACCTGCAGCTTCCCAGCAGTGCAAGAGACACACAGGCAAGCCCCTGGGGCCTACTCGAATGAACTCTGCTCTGTCGAGGCCCTGCTGGCTGGCAGGGGCCTAGGCCAGCACAGGCCCTAGGGATGGCTTTGGCCTGCCATCCACGTTCCGCACTCGGGCCGTTCTGCCTGTCAGACCCACGCTCCCTCGAGGTGTGCTCCTGAGGCCCTTGGACAGTTGGGGAAGTGGAGGCTCTCCCAGCATGGGAGGCCTGCCTAGCACATTGCTCTGGGTCCAAAGAGGATTCCCTGCGCCTCGGGCCCCGGGGCTACATTTTCTGCACACCGGAGACACTTGGCACACACAGCGTTTGCCCATGGAAAGCGGTGTGCCAGAGAGCACCCGCCTGGGACGTATGGCCCTCTCCCATAGAAGCCCTCCATGCAGCAGGCTGTCAGGGATTCGGCTGCAGGCCTTTGTGGCTGGAGAGACAGCAGCTCCTCTGGAGGCTCTGGGTCAGTGTGCACTCCCCTGCGAGGAAACGAGGCGTGTGGGATGATTCCCTGCCCAAGAATGGCAAGCAGCCTGCTCCATCCGATGAGACGCACGTGTGGTGAGAGAGGCTTGGCAGCAGAGAAGAAGCAAGAGGGGCATCCAGGGAGGGGATGTGCATGCAGCTCGGAGGCCCCAGATCTCCTGCTTCCCAACCCGGGAAGGCCGGCTCTGCCCATCAGGCCCCATTCCCAAGCGCACACCCAGCTTCTGGATCTGCCCTTTCCCAGCCCTGAAAACACACACAGGCCGTACCCGGAGCCCTGCCGAGGGGGACCTTTGCTCCCCGGGTGGGCCGAATGGCACGACTGTGTGAGGGCAGAGAAGGCCCCAGGAGGCTCTCAGGGAGCTGCCCCAGCATAGCAGTGCTCAGGAAAAGGCACTCTTCTTTCTGCAGGCTGGGTGCACCCTCGAGTTTCTGCTTGAGGCAGAGAGAGCTGAGCCAGGCGATTCCCCGGCTGAAGGCAAAGCAGAGAGTTTCTCGGTGGAGCGATGGCTCCATCTGCTAGCCGACCAGCATGGAAGGGGAAGCCTGGCTGCCACTGAGTTCCTGAGCAGGTTTCCAAGCTGGAGGCCCTCTGGCTCTACAAGCTCGAGCGTCCTGCCTAGGACTTGCCTCTGGCAACAGAGTGGGTGCCAAGGGCCTGTGGGCTGGAGGGTGCTCGGAAGCCGCAGGGGAGGCTTGGGGCACCCAGTGCTCTGGGATGGAAAACGCTGCAGGCCTGAGCCTCCAGGCACTCCTGCAGGCCTTTGGAGTGGGAAAGCTGTCCTTAGCAGAAGGCTCCCTGCCAAGGGCTGCTGGCCTTTGTGGCTGGCTCAGCTGCAGCTTCCTCGCAGGCTGCTGGTCCAGGGGCGTGTGTGCCCTGGTCCAGAGTGCTGTAGGAGGAGGTCCTAGCAAGGGGCGAGCAAGCCCCTTGTTCCCTTGGCATAGACTGGGCTGTGCACACAGAGGCCTGCCAGCAGTGAAGACAGTGCGGGCAGCAAGGGGGTGTGGCAGGCAGCGCAGAGGTGGCAGGAGTCCTGCTTGAGAGTGGGGTCCTGGCTGTTTTGTGCTCAGGCCCCAGGGGCCCCGTGCACACACAGCCTCTGGACCTGCAGCTTCCCAGCAGTGCAAGAGACACACAGGCAAGCCCCTGGGGCCTACTCGAATGAACTCTGCTCTGTCGAGGCCCTGCTGGCTGGCAGGGGCCTAGGCCAGCACAGGCCCTAGGGATGGCTTTGGCCTGCCATCCACGTTCCGCACTCGGGCCGTTCTGCCTGTCAGACCCACGCTCCCTCGAGGTGTGCTCCTGAGGCCCTTGGACAGTTGGGGAAGTGGAGGCTCTCCCAGCATGGGAGGCCTGCCTAGCACATTGCTCTGGGTCCAAAGAGGATTCCCTGCGCCTCGGGCCCCGGGGCTACATTTTCTGCACACCGGAGACACTTGGCACACACAGCGTTTGCCCATGGAAAGCGGTGTGCCAGAGAGCACCCGCCTGGGACGTATGGCCCTCTCCCATAGAAGCCCTCCATGCAGCAGGCTGTCAGGGATTCGGCTGCAGGCCTTTGTGGCTGGAGAGACAGCAGCTCCTCTGGAGGCTCTGGGTCAGTGTGCACTCCCCTGCGAGGAAACGAGGCGTGTGGGATGATTCCCTGCCCAAGAATGGCAAGCAGCCTGCTCCATCCGATGAGACGCACGTGTGGTGAGAGAGGCTTGGCAGCAGAGAAGAAGCAAGAGGGGCATCCAGGGAGGGGATGTGCATGCAGCTCGGAGGCCCCAGATCTCCTGCTTCCCAACCCGGGAAGGCCGGCTATGCCCATCAGGCCCCATTCCCAAGCGCACACCCAGCTTCTGGATCTGCCCTTTCCCAGCCCTGAAAACACACACAGGCCGTACCCGGAGCCCTGCCGAGGGGGACCTTTGCTCCCCGGGTGGGCCGAATGGCACGACTGTGTGAGGGCAGAGAAGGCCCCAGGAGGCTCTCAGGGAGCTGCCCCAGCATAGCAGTGCTCAGGAAAAGGCACTCTTCTTTCTGCAGGCTGGGTGCACCCTCGAGTTTCTGCTTGAGGCAGAGAGAGCTGAGCCAGGCGATTCCCCGGCTGAAGGCAAAGCAGAGAGTTTCTCGGTGGAGCGATGGCTCCATCTGCTAGCCGACCAGCATGGAAGGGGAAGCCTGGCTGCCACTGAGTTCCTGAGCAGGTTTCCAAGCTGGAGGCCCTCTGGCTCTACAAGCTCGAGCGTCCTGCCTAGGACTTGCCTCTGGCAACAGAGTGGGTGCCAAGGGCCTGTGGGCTGGAGGGTGCTCGGAAGCCGCAGGGGAGGCTTGGGGCACCCAGTGCTCTGGGATGGAAAACGCTGCAGGCCTGAGCCTCCAGGCACTCCTGCAGGCCTTTGGAGTGGGAAAGCTGTCCTTAGCAGAAGGCTCCCTGCCAAGGGCTGCTGGCCTTTGTGGCTGGCTCAGCTGCAGCTTCCTCGCAGGCTGCTGGTCCAGGGGCGTGTGTGCCCTGGTCCAGAGTGCTGTAGGAGGAGGTCCTAGCAAGGGGCGAGCAAGCCCCTTGTTCCCTTGGCATAGACTGGGCTGTGCACACAGAGGCCTGCCAGCAGTGAAGACAGTGCGGGCAGCAAGGGGGTGTGGCAGGCAGCGCAGAGGTGGCAGGAGTCCTGCTTGAGAGTGGGGTCCTGGCTGTTTTGTGCTCAGGCCCCAGGGGCCCCGTGCACACACAGCCTCTGGACCTGCAGCTTCCCAGCAGTGCAAGAGACACACAGGCAAGCCCCTGGGGCCTACTCGAATGAACTCTGCTCTGTCGAGGCCCTGCTGGCTGGCAGGGGCCTAGGCCAGCACAGGCCCTAGGGATGGCTTTGGCCTGCCATCCACGTTCCGCACTCGGGCCGTTCTGCCTGTCAGACCCACGCTCCCTCGAGGTGTGCTCCTGAGGCCCTTGGACAGTTGGGGAAGTGGAGGCTCTCCCAGCATGGGAGGCCTGCCTAGCACATTGCTCTGGGTCCAAAGAGGATTCCCTGCGCCTCGGGCCCCGGGGCTACATTTTCTGCACACCGGAGACACTTGGCACACACAGCGTTTGCCCATGGAAAGCGGTGTGCCAGAGAGCACCCGCCTGGGACGTATGGCCCTCTCCCATAGAAGCCCTCCATGCAGCAGGCTGTCAGGGATTCGGCTGCAGGCCTTTGTGGCTGGAGAGACAGCAGCTCCTCTGGAGGCTCTGGGTCAGTGTGCACTCCCCTGCGAGGAAACGAGGCGTGTGGGATGATTCCCTGCCCAAGAATGGCAAGCAGCCTGCTCCATCCGATGAGACGCACGTGTGGTGAGAGAGGCTTGGCAGCAGAGAAGAAGCAAGAGGGGCATCCAGGGAGGGGATGTGCATGCAGCTCGGAGGCCCCAGATCTCCTGCTTCCCAACCCGGGAAGGCCGGCTATGCCCATCAGGCCCCATTCCCAAGCGCACACCCAGCTTCTGGATCTGCCCTTTCCCAGCCCTGAAAACACACACAGGCCGTACCCGGAGCCCTGCCGAGGGGGACCTTTGCTCCCCGGGTGGGCCGAATGGCACGACTGTGTGAGGGCAGAGAAGGCCCCAGGAGGCTCTCAGGGAGCTGCCCCAGCATAGCAGTGCTCAGGAAAAGGCACTCTTCTTTCTGCAGGCTGGGTGCACCCTCGAGTTTCTGCTTGAGGCAGAGAGAGCTGAGCCAGGCGATTCCCCGGCTGAAGGCAAAGCAGAGAGTTTCTCGGTGGAGCGATGGCTCCATCTGCTAGCCGACCAGCATGGAAGGGGAAGCCTGGCTGCCACTGAGTTCCTGAGCAGGTTTCCAAGCTGGAGGCCCTCTGGCTCTACAAGCTCGAGCGTCCTGCCTAGGACTTGCCTCTGGCAACAGAGTGGGTGCCAAGGGCCTGTGGGCTGGAGGGTGCTCGGAAGCCGCAGGGGAGGCTTGGGGCACCCAGTGCTCTGGGATGGAAAACGCTGCAGGCCTGAGCCTCCAGGCACTCCTGCAGGCCTTTGGAGTGGGAAAGCTGTCCTTAGCAGAAGGCTCCCTGCCAAGGGCTGCTGGCCTTTGTGGCTGGCTCAGCTGCAGCTTCCTCGCAGGCTGCTGGTCCAGGGGCGTGTGTGCCCTGGTCCAGAGTGCTGTAGGAGGAGGTCCTAGCAAGGGGCGAGCAAGCCCCTTGTTCCCTTGGCATAGACTGGGCTGTGCACACAGAGGCCTGCCAGCAGTGAAGACAGTGCGGGCAGCAAGGGGGTGTGGCAGGCAGCGCAGAGGTGGCAGGAGTCCTGCTTGAGAGTGGGGTCCTGGCTGTTTTGTGCTCAGGCCCCAGGGGCCCCGTGCACACACAGCCTCTGGACCTGCAGCTTCCCAGCAGTGCAAGAGACACACAGGCAAGCCCCTGGGGCCTACTCGAATGAACTCTGCTCTGTCGAGGCCCTGCTGGCTGGCAGGGGCCTAGGCCAGCACAGGCCCTAGGGATGGCTTTGGCCTGCCATCCACGTTCCGCACTCGGGCCGTTCTGCCTGTCAGACCCACGCTCCCTCGAGGTGTGCTCCTGAGGCCCTTGGACAGTTGGGGAAGTGGAGGCTCTCCCAGCATGGGAGGCCTGCCTAGCACATTGCTCTGGGTCCAAAGAGGATTCCCTGCGCCTCGGGCCCCGGGGCTACATTTTCTGCACACCGGAGACACTTGGCACACACAGCGTTTGCCCATGGAAAGCGGTGTGCCAGAGAGCACCCGCCTGGGACGTATGGCCCTCTCCCATAGAAGCCCTCCATGCAGCAGGCTGTCAGGGATTCGGCTGCAGGCCTTTGTGGCTGGAGAGACAGCAGCTCCTCTGGAGGCTCTGGGTCAGTGTGCACTCCCCTGCGAGGAAACGAGGCGTGTGGGATGATTCCCTGCCCAAGAATGGCAAGCAGCCTGCTCCATCCGATGAGACGCACGTGTGGTGAGAGAGGCTTGGCAGCAGAGAAGAAGCAAGAGGGGCATCCAGGGAGGGGATGTGCATGCAGCTCGGAGGCCCCAGATCTCCTGCTTCCCAACCCGGGAAGGCCGGCTATGCCCATCAGGCCCCATTCCCAAGCGCACACCCAGCTTCTGGATCTGCCCTTTCCCAGCCCTGAAAACACACACAGGCCGTACCCGGAGCCCTGCCGAGGGGGACCTTTGCTCCCCGGGTGGGCCGAATGGCACGACTGTGTGAGGGCAGAGAAGGCCCCAGGAGGCTCTCAGGGAGCTGCCCCAGCATAGCAGTGCTCAGGAAAAGGCACTCTTCTTTCTGCAGGCTGGGTGCACCCTCGAGTTTCTGCTTGAGGCAGAGAGAGCTGAGCCAGGCGATTCCCCGGCTGAAGGCAAAGCAGAGAGTTTCTCGGTGGAGCGATGGCTCCATCTGCTAGCCGACCAGCATGGAAGGGGAAGCCTGGCTGCCACTGAGTTCCTGAGCAGGTTTCCAAGCTGGAGGCCCTCTGGCTCTACAAGCTCGAGCGTCCTGCCTAGGACTTGCCTCTGGCAACAGAGTGGGTGCCAAGGGCCTGTGGGCTGGAGGGTGCTCGGAAGCCGCAGGGGAGGCTTGGGGCACCCAGTGCTCTGGGATGGAAAACGCTGCAGGCCTGAGCCTCCAGGCACTCCTGCAGGCCTTTGGAGTGGGAAAGCTGTCCTTAGCAGAAGGCTCCCTGCCAAGGGCTGCTGGCCTTTGTGGCTGGCTCAGCTGCAGCTTCCTCGCAGGCTGCTGGTCCAGGGGCGTGTGTGCCCTGGTCCAGAGTGCTGTAGGAGGAGGTCCTAGCAAGGGGCGAGCAAGCCCCTTGTTCCCTTGGCATAGACTGGGCTGTGCACACAGAGGCCTGCCAGCAGTGAAGACAGTGCGGGCAGCAAGGGGGTGTGGCAGGCAGCGCAGAGGTGGCAGGAGTCCTGCTTGAGAGTGGGGTCCTGGCTGTTTTGTGCTCAGGCCCCAGGGGCCCCGTGCACACACAGCCTCTGGACCTGCAGCTTCCCAGCAGTGCAAGAGACACACAGGCAAGCCCCTGGGGCCTACTCGAATGAACTCTGCTCTGTCGAGGCCCTGCTGGCTGGCAGGGGCCTAGGCCAGCACAGGCCCTAGGGATGGCTTTGGCCTGCCATCCACGTTCCGCACTCGGGCCGTTCTGCCTGTCAGACCCACGCTCCCTCGAGGTGTGCTCCTGAGGCCCTTGGACAGTTGGGGAAGTGGAGGCTCTCCCAGCATGGGAGGCCTGCCTAGCACATTGCTCTGGGTCCAAAGAGGATTCCCTGCGCCTCGGGCCCCGGGGCTACATTTTCTGCACACCGGAGACACTTGGCACACACAGCGTTTGCCCATGGAAAGCGGTGTGCCAGAGAGCACCCGCCTGGGACGTATGGCCCTCTCCCATAGAAGCCCTCCATGCAGCAGGCTGTCAGGGATTCGGCTGCAGGCCTTTGTGGCTGGAGAGACAGCAGCTCCTCTGGAGGCTCTGGGTCAGTGTGCACTCCCCTGCGAGGAAACGAGGCGTGTGGGATGATTCCCTGCCCAAGAATGGCAAGCAGCCTGCTCCATCCGATGAGACGCACGTGTGGTGAGAGAGGCTTGGCAGCAGAGAAGAAGCAAGAGGGGCATCCAGGGAGGGGATGTGCATGCAGCTCGGAGGCCCCAGATCTCCTGCTTCCCAACCCGGGAAGGCCGGCTCTGCCCATCAGGCCCCATTCCCAAGCGCACACCCAGCTTCTGGATCTGCCCTTTCCCAGCCCTGAAAACACACACAGGCCGTACCCGGAGCCCTGCCGAGGGGGACCTTTGCTCCCCGGGTGGGCCGAATGGCACGACTGTGTGAGGGCAGAGAAGGCCCCAGGAGGCTCTCAGGGAGCTGCCCCAGCATAGCAGTGCTCAGGAAAAGGCACTCTTCTTTCTGCAGGCTGGGTGCACCCTCGAGTTTCTGCTTGAGGCAGAGAGAGCTGAGCCAGGCGATTCCCCGGCTGAAGGCAAAGCAGAGAGTTTCTCGGTGGAGCGATGGCTCCATCTGCTAGCCGACCAGCATGGAAGGGGAAGCCTGGCTGCCACTGAGTTCCTGAGCAGGTTTCCAAGCTGGAGGCCCTCTGGCTCTACAAGCTCGAGCGTCCTGCCTAGGACTTGCCTCTGGCAACAGAGTGGGTGCCAAGGGCCTGTGGGCTGGAGGGTGCTCGGAAGCCGCAGGGGAGGCTTGGGGCACCCAGTGCTCTGGGATGGAAAACGCTGCAGGCCTGAGCCTCCAGGCACTCCTGCAGGCCTTTGGAGTGGGAAAGCTGTCCTTAGCAGAAGGCTCCCTGCCAAGGGCTGCTGGCCTTTGTGGCTGGCTCAGCTGCAGCTTCCTCGCAGGCTGCTGGTCCAGGGGCGTGTGTGCCCTGGTCCAGAGTGCTGTAGGAGGAGGTCCTAGCAAGGGGCGAGCAAGCCCCTTGTTCCCTTGGCATAGACTGGGCTGTGCACACAGAGGCCTGCCAGCAGTGAAGACAGTGCGGGCAGCAAGGGGGTGTGGCAGGCAGCGCAGAGGTGGCAGGAGTCCTGCTTGAGAGTGGGGTCCTGGCTGTTTTGTGCTCAGGCCCCAGGGGCCCCGTGCACACACAGCCTCTGGACCTGCAGCTTCCCAGCAGTGCAAGAGACACACAGGCAAGCCCCTGGGGCCTACTCGAATGAACTCTGCTCTGTCGAGGCCCTGCTGGCTGGCAGGGGCCTAGGCCAGCACAGGCCCTAGGGATGGCTTTGGCCTGCCATCCACGTTCCGCACTCGGGCCGTTCTGCCTGTCAGACCCACGCTCCCTCGAGGTGTGCTCCTGAGGCCCTTGGACAGTTGGGGAAGTGGAGGCTCTCCCAGCATGGGAGGCCTGCCTAGCACATTGCTCTGGGTCCAAAGAGGATTCCCTGCGCCTCGGGCCCCGGGGCTACATTTTCTGCACACCGGAGACACTTGGCACACACAGCGTTTGCCCATGGAAAGCGGTGTGCCAGAGAGCACCCGCCTGGGACGTATGGCCCTCTCCCATAGAAGCCCTCCATGCAGCAGGCTGTCAGGGATTCGGCTGCAGGCCTTTGTGGCTGGAGAGACAGCAGCTCCTCTGGAGGCTCTGGGTCAGTGTGCACTCCCCTGCGAGGAAACGAGGCGTGTGGGATGATTCCCTGCCCAAGAATGGCAAGCAGCCTGCTCCATCCGATGAGACGCACGTGTGGTGAGAGAGGCTTGGCAGCAGAGAAGAAGCAAGAGGGGCATCCAGGGAGGGGATGTGCATGCAGCTCGGAGGCCCCAGATCTCCTGCTTCCCAACCCGGGAAGGCCGGCTCTGCCCATCAGGCCCCATTCCCAAGCGCACACCCAGCTTCTGGATCTGCCCTTTCCCAGCCCTGAAAACACACACAGGCCGTACCCGGAGCCCTGCCGAGGGGGACCTTTGCTCCCCGGGTGGGCCGAATGGCACGACTGTGTGAGGGCAGAGAAGGCCCCAGGAGGCTCTCAGGGAGCTGCCCCAGCATAGCAGTGCTCAGGAAAAGGCACTCTTCTTTCTGCAGGCTGGGTGCACCCTCGAGTTTCTGCTTGAGGCAGAGAGAGCTGAGCCAGGCGATTCCCCGGCTGAAGGCAAAGCAGAGAGTTTCTCGGTGGAGCGATGGCTCCATCTGCTAGCCGACCAGCATGGAAGGGGAAGCCTGGCTGCCACTGAGTTCCTGAGCAGGTTTCCAAGCTGGAGGCCCTCTGGCTCTACAAGCTCGAGCGTCCTGCCTAGGACTTGCCTCTGGCAACAGAGTGGGTGCCAAGGGCCTGTGGGCTGGAGGGTGCTCGGAAGCCGCAGGGGAGGCTTGGGGCACCCAGTGCTCTGGGATGGAAAACGCTGCAGGCCTGAGCCTCCAGGCACTCCTGCAGGCCTTTGGAGTGGGAAAGCTGTCCTTAGCAGAAGGCTCCCTGCCAAGGGCTGCTGGCCTTTGTGGCTGGCTCAGCTGCAGCTTCCTCGCAGGCTGCTGGTCCAGGGGCGTGTGTGCCCTGGTCCAGAGTGCTGTAGGAGGAGGTCCTAGCAAGGGGCGAGCAAGCCCCTTGTTCCCTTGGCATAGACTGGGCTGTGCACACAGAGGCCTGCCAGCAGTGAAGACAGTGCGGGCAGCAAGGGGGTGTGGCAGGCAGCGCAGAGGTGGCAGGAGTCCTGCTTGAGAGTGGGGTCCTGGCTGTTTTGTGCTCAGGCCCCAGGGGCCCCGTGCACACACAGCCTCTGGACCTGCAGCTTCCCAGCAGTGCAAGAGACACACAGGCAAGCCCCTGGGGCCTACTCGAATGAACTCTGCTCTGTCGAGGCCCTGCTGGCTGGCAGGGGCCTAGGCCAGCACAGGCCCTAGGGATGGCTTTGGCCTGCCATCCACGTTCCGCACTCGGGCCGTTCTGCCTGTCAGACCCACGCTCCCTCGAGGTGTGCTCCTGAGGCCCTTGGACAGTTGGGGAAGTGGAGGCTCTCCCAGCATGGGAGGCCTGCCTAGCACATTGCTCTGGGTCCAAAGAGGATTCCCTGCGCCTCGGGCCCCGGGGCTACATTTTCTGCACACCGGAGACACTTGGCACACACAGCGTTTGCCCATGGAAAGCGGTGTGCCAGAGAGCACCCGCCTGGGACGTATGGCCCTCTCCCATAGAAGCCCTCCATGCAGCAGGCTGTCAGGGATTCGGCTGCAGGCCTTTGTGGCTGGAGAGACAGCAGCTCCTCTGGAGGCTCTGGGTCAGTGTGCACTCCCCTGCGAGGAAACGAGGCGTGTGGGATGATTCCCTGCCCAAGAATGGCAAGCAGCCTGCTCCATCCGATGAGACGCACGTGTGGTGAGAGAGGCTTGGCAGCAGAGAAGAAGCAAGAGGGGCATCCAGGGAGGGGATGTGCATGCAGCTCGGAGGCCCCAGATCTCCTGCTTCCCAACCCGGGAAGGCCGGCTATGCCCATCAGGCCCCATTCCCAAGCGCACACCCAGCTTCTGGATCTGCCCTTTCCCAGCCCTGAAAACACACACAGGCCGTACCCGGAGCCCTGCCGAGGGGGACCTTTGCTCCCCGGGTGGGCCGAATGGCACGACTGTGTGAGGGCAGAGAAGGCCCCAGGAGGCTCTCAGGGAGCTGCCCCAGCATAGCAGTGCTCAGGAAAAGGCACTCTTCTTTCTGCAGGCTGGGTGCACCCTCGAGTTTCTGCTTGAGGCAGAGAGAGCTGAGCCAGGCGATTCCCCGGCTGAAGGCAAAGCAGAGAGTTTCTCGGTGGAGCGATGGCTCCATCTGCTAGCCGACCAGCATGGAAGGGGAAGCCTGGCTGCCACTGAGTTCCTGAGCAGGTTTCCAAGCTGGAGGCCCTCTGGCTCTACAAGCTCGAGCGTCCTGCCTAGGACTTGCCTCTGGCAACAGAGTGGGTGCCAAGGGCCTGTGGGCTGGAGGGTGCTCGGAAGCCGCAGGGGAGGCTTGGGGCACCCAGTGCTCTGGGATGGAAAACGCTGCAGGCCTGAGCCTCCAGGCACTCCTGCAGGCCTTTGGAGTGGGAAAGCTGTCCTTAGCAGAAGGCTCCCTGCCAAGGGCTGCTGGCCTTTGTGGCTGGCTCAGCTGCAGCTTCCTCGCAGGCTGCTGGTCCAGGGGCGTGTGTGCCCTGGTCCAGAGTGCTGTAGGAGGAGGTCCTAGCAAGGGGCGAGCAAGCCCCTTGTTCCCTTGGCATAGACTGGGCTGTGCACACAGAGGCCTGCCAGCAGTGAAGACAGTGCGGGCAGCAAGGGGGTGTGGCAGGCAGCGCAGAGGTGGCAGGAGTCCTGCTTGAGAGTGGGGTCCTGGCTGTTTTGTGCTCAGGCCCCAGGGGCCCCGTGCACACACAGCCTCTGGACCTGCAGCTTCCCAGCAGTGCAAGAGACACACAGGCAAGCCCCTGGGGCCTACTCGAATGAACTCTGCTCTGTCGAGGCCCTGCTGGCTGGCAGGGGCCTAGGCCAGCACAGGCCCTAGGGATGGCTTTGGCCTGCCATCCACGTTCCGCACTCGGGCCGTTCTGCCTGTCAGACCCACGCTCCCTCGAGGTGTGCTCCTGAGGCCCTTGGACAGTTGGGGAAGTGGAGGCTCTCCCAGCATGGGAGGCCTGCCTAGCACATTGCTCTGGGTCCAAAGAGGATTCCCTGCGCCTCGGGCACCGGGGCTACATTTTCTGCACACCGGAGACACTTGGCACACACAGCGTTTGCCCATGGAAAGCGGTGTGCCAGAGAGCACCCGCCTGGGACGTATGGCCCTCTCCCATAGAAGCCCTCCATGCAGCAGGCTGTCAGGGATTCGGCTGCAGGCCTTTGTGGCTGGAGAGACAGCAGCTCCTCTGGAGGCTCTGGGTCAGTGTGCACTCCCCTGCGAGGAAACGAGGCGTGTGGGATGATTCCCTGCCCAAGAATGGCAAGCAGCCTGCTCCATCCGATGAGACGCACGTGTGGTGAGAGAGGCTTGGCAGCAGAGAAGAAGCAAGAGGGGCATCCAGGGAGGGGATGTGCATGCAGCTCGGAGGCCCCAGATCTCCTGCTTCCCAACCCGGGAAGGCCGGCTCTGCCCATCAGGCCCCATTCCCAAGCGCACACCCAGCTTCTGGATCTGCCCTTTCCCAGCCCTGAAAACACACACAGGCCGTACCCGGAGCCCTGCCGAGGGGGACCTTTGCTCCCCGGGTGGGCCGAATGGCACGACTGTGTGAGGGCAGAGAAGGCCCCAGGAGGCTCTCAGGGAGCTGCCACAGCATAGCAGTGCTCAGGAAAAGGCACTCTTCTTTCTGCAGGCTGGGTGCACCCTCGAGTTTCTGCTTGAGGCAGAGAGAGCTGAGCCAGGCGATTCCCCGGCTGAAGGCAAAGCAGAGAGTTTCTCGGTGGAGCGATGGCTCCATCTGCTAGCCGACCAGCATGGAAGGGGAAGCCTGGCTGCCACTGAGTTCCTGAGCAGGTTTCCAAGCTGGAGGCCCTCTGGCTCTACAAGCTCGAGCGTCCTGCCTAGGACTTGCCTCTGGCAACAGAGTGGGTGCCAAGGGCCTGTGGGCTGGAGGGTGCTCGGAAGCCGCAGGGGAGGCTTGGGGCACCCAGTGCTCTGGGATGGAAAACGCTGCAGGCCTGAGCCTCCAGGCACTCCTGCAGGCCTTTGGAGTGGGAAAGCTGTCCTTAGCAGAAGGCTCCCTGCCAAGGGCTGCTGGCCTTTGTGGCTGGCTCAGCTGCAGCTTCCTCGCAGGCTGCTGGTCCAGGCGCGTGTGTGCCCTGGTCCAGAGTGCTGTAGGAGGAGGTCCTAGCAAGGGGCGAGCAAGCCCCTTGTTCCCTTGGCATAGACTGGGCTGTGCACACAGAGGCCTGCCAGCAGTGAAGACAGTGCGGGCAGCAAGGGGGTGTGGCAGGCAGCGCAGAGGTGGCAGGAGTCCTGCTTGAGAGTGGGGTCCTGGCTGTTTTGTGCTCAGGCCCCAGGGGCCCCGTGCACACACAGCCTCTGGACCTGCAGCTTCCCAGCAGTGCAAGAGACACACAGGCAAGCCCCTGGGGCCTACTCGAATGAACTCTGCTCTGTCGAGGCCCTGCTGGCTGGCAGGGGCCTAGGCCAGCACAGGCCCTAGGGATGGCTTTGGCCTGCCATCCACGTTCCGCACTCGGGCCGTTCTGCCTGTCAGACCCACGCTCCCTCGAGGTGTGCTCCTGAGGCCCTTGGACAGTTGGGGAAGTGGAGGCTCTCCCAGCATGGGAGGCCTGCCTAGCACATTGCTCTGGGTCCAAAGAGGATTCCCTGCGCCTCGGGCCCCGGGGCTACATTTTCTGCACACCGGAGACACTTGGCACACACAGCGTTTGCCCATGGAAAGCGGTGTGCCAGAGAGCACCCGCCTGGGACGTATGGCCCTCTCCCATAGAAGCCCTCCATGCAGCAGGCTGTCAGGGATTCGGCTGCAGGCCTTTGTGGCTGGAGAGACAGCAGCTCCTCTGGAGGCTCTGGGTCAGTGTGCACTCCCCTGCGAGGAAACGAGGCGTGTGGGATGATTCCCTGCCCAAGAATGGCAAGCAGCCTGCTCCATCCGATGAGACGCACGTGTGGTGAGAGAGGCTTGGCAGCAGAGAAGAAGCAAGAGGGGCATCCAGGGAGGGGATGTGCATGCAGCTCGGAGGCCCCAGATCTCCTGCTTCCCAACCCGGGAAGGCCGGCTATGCCCATCAGGCCCCATTCCCAAGCGCACACCCAGCTTCTGGATCTGCCCTTTCCCAGCCCTGAAAACACACACAGGCCGTACCCGGAGCCCTGCCGAGGGGGACCTTTGCTCCCCGGGTGGGCCGAATGGCACGACTGTGTGAGGGCAGAGAAGGCCCCAGGAGGCTCTCAGGGAGCTGCCCCAGCATAGCAGTGCTCAGGAAAAGGCACTCTTCTTTCTGCAGGCTGGGTGCACCCTCGAGTTTCTGCTTGAGGCAGAGAGAGCTGAGCCAGGCGATTCCCCGGCTGAAGGCAAAGCAGAGAGTTTCTCGGTGGAGCGATGGCTCCATCTGCTAGCCGACCAGCATGGAAGGGGAAGCCTGGCTGCCACTGAGTTCCTGAGCAGGTTTCCAAGCTGGAGGCCCTCTGGCTCTACAAGCTCGAGCGTCCTGCCTAGGACTTGCCTCTGGCAACAGAGTGGGTGCCAAGGGCCTGTGGGCTGGAGGGTGCTCGGAAGCCGCAGGGGAGGCTTGGGGCACCCAGTTCTCTGGGATGGAAAACGCTGCAGGCCTGAGCCTCCAGGCACTCCTGCAGGCCTTTGGAGTGGGAAAGCTGTCCTTAGCAGAAGGCTCCCTGCCAAGGGCTGCTGGCCTTTGTGGCTGGCTCAGCTGCAGCTTCCTCGCAGGCTGCTGGTCCAGGGGCGTGTGTGCCCTGGTCCAGAGTGCTGTAGGAGGAGGTCCTAGCAAGGGGCGAGCAAGCCCCTTGTTCCCTTGGCATAGACTGGGCTGTGCACACAGAGGCCTGCCAGCAGTGAAGACAGTGCGGGCAGCAAGGGGGTGTGGCAGGCAGCGCAGAGGTGGCAGGAGTCCTGCTTGAGAGTGGGGTCCTGGCTGTTTTGTGCTCAGGCCCCAGGGGCCCCGTGCACACACAGCCTCTGGACCTGCAGCTTCCCAGCAGTGCAAGAGACACACAGGCAAGCCCCTGGGGCCTACTCGAATGAACTCTGCTCTGTCGAGGCCCTGCTGGCTGGCAGGGGCCTAGGCCAGCACAGGCCCTAGGGATGGCTTTGGCCTGCCATCCACGTTCCGCACTCGGGCCGTTCTGCCTGTCAGACCCACGCTCCCTCGAGGTGTGCTCCTGAGGCCCTTGGACAGTTGGGGAAGTGGAGGCTCTCCCAGCATGGGAGGCCTGCCTAGCACATTGCTCTGGGTCCAAAGAGGATTCCCTGCGCCTCGGGCCCCGGGGCTACATTTTCTGCACACCGGAGACACTTGGCACACACAGCGTTTGCCCATGGAAAGCGGTGTGCCAGAGAGCACCCGCCTGGGACGTATGGCCCTCTCCCATAGAAGCCCTCCATGCAGCAGGCTGTCAGGGATTCGGCTGCAGGCCTTTGTGGCTGGAGAGACAGCAGCTCCTCTGGAGGCTCTGGGTCAGTGTGCACTCCCCTGCGAGGAAACGAGGCGTGTGGGATGATTCCCTGCCCAAGAATGGCAAGCAGCCTGCTCCATCCGATGAGACGCACGTGTGGTGAGAGAGGCTTGGCAGCAGAGAAGAAGCAAGAGGGGCATCCAGGGAGGGGATGTGCATGCAGCTCGGAGGCCCCAGATCTCCTGCTTCCCAACCCGGGAAGGCCGGCTATGCCCATCAGGCCCCATTCCCAAGCGCACACCCAGCTTCTGGATCTGCCCTTTCCCAGCCCTGAAAACACACACAGGCCGTACCCGGAGCCCTGCCGAGGGGGACCTTTGCTCCCCGGGTGGGCCGAATGGCACGACTGTGTGAGGGCAGAGAAGGCCCCAGGAGGCTCTCAGGGAGCTGCCCCAGCATAGCAGTGCTCAGGAAAAGGCACTCTTCTTTCTGCAGGCTGGGTGCACCCTCGAGTTTCTGCTTGAGGCAGAGAGAGCTGAGCCAGGCGATTCCCCGGCTGAAGGCAAAGCAGAGAGTTTCTCGGTGGAGCGATGGCTCCATCTGCTAGCCGACCAGCATGGAAGGGGAAGCCTGGCTGCCACTGAGTTCCTGAGCAGGTTTCCAAGCTGGAGGCCCTCTGGCTCTACAAGCTCGAGCGTCCTGCCTAGGACTTGCCTCTGGCAACAGAGTGGGTGCCAAGGGCCTGTGGGCTGGAGGGTGCTCGGAAGCCGCAGGGGAGGCTTGGGGCACCCAGTTCTCTGGGATGGAAAACGCTGCAGGCCTGAGCCTCCAGGCACTCCTGCAGGCCTTTGGAGTGGGAAAGCTGTCCTTAGCAGAAGGCTCCCTGCCAAGGGCTGCTGGCCTTTGTGGCTGGCTCAGCTGCAGCTTCCTCGCAGGCTGCTGGTCCAGGGGCGTGTGTGCCCTGGTCCAGAGTGCTGTAGGAGGAGGTCCTAGCAAGGGGCGAGCAAGCCCCTTGTTCCCTTGGCATAGACTGGGCTGTGCACACAGAGGCCTGCCAGCAGTGAAGACAGTGCGGGCAGCAAGGGGGTGTGGCAGGCAGCGCAGAGGTGGCAGGAGTCCTGCTTGAGAGTGGGGTCCTGGCTGTTTTGTGCTCAGGCCCCAGGGGCCCCGTGCACACACAGCCTCTGGACCTGCAGCTTCCCAGCAGTGCAAGAGACACACAGGCAAGCCCCTGGGGCCTACTCGAATGAACTCTGCTCTGTCGAGGCCCTGCTGGCTGGCAGGGGCCTAGGCCAGCACAGGCCCTAGGGATGGCTTTGGCCTGCCATCCACGTTCCGCACTCGGGCCGTTCTGCCTGTCAGACCCACGCTCCCTCGAGGTGTGCTCCTGAGGCCCTTGGACAGTTGGGGAAGTGGAGGCTCTCCCAGCATGGGAGGCCTGCCTAGCACATTGCTCTGGGTCCAAAGAGGATTCCCTGCGCCTCGGGCCCCGGGGCTACATTTTCTGCACACCGGAGACACTTGGCACACACAGCGTTTGCCCATGGAAAGCGGTGTGCCAGAGAGCACCCGCCTGGGACGTATGGCCCTCTCCCATAGAAGCCCTCCATGCAGCAGGCTGTCAGGGATTCGGCTGCAGGCCTTTGTGGCTGGAGAGACAGCAGCTCCTCTGGAGGCTCTGGGTCAGTGTGCACTCCCCTGCGAGGAAACGAGGCGTGTGGGATGATTCCCTGCCCAAGAATGGCAAGCAGCCTGCTCCATCCGATGAGACGCACGTGTGGTGAGAGAGGCTTGGCAGCAGAGAAGAAGCAAGAGGGGCATCCAGGGAGGGGATGTGCATGCAGCTCGGAGGCCCCAGATCTCCTGCTTCCCAACCCGGGAAGGCCGGCTATGCCCATCAGGCCCCATTCCCAAGCGCACACCCAGCTTCTGGATCTGCCCTTTCCCAGCCCTGAAAACACACACAGGCCGTACCCGGAGCCCTGCCGAGGGGGACCTTTGCTCCCCGGGTGGGCCGAATGGCACGACTGTGTGAGGGCAGAGAAGGCCCCAGGAGGCTCTCAGGGAGCTGCCCCAGCATAGCAGTGCTCAGGAAAAGGCACTCTTCTTTCTGCAGGCTGGGTGCACCCTCGAGTTTCTGCTTGAGGCAGAGAGAGCTGAGCCAGGCGATTCCCCGGCTGAAGGCAAAGCAGAGAGTTTCTCGGTGGAGCGATGGCTCCATCTGCTAGCCGACCAGCATGGAAGGGGAAGCCTGGCTGCCACTGAGTTCCTGAGCAGGTTTCCAAGCTGGAGGCCCTCTGGCTCTACAAGCTCGAGCGTCCTGCCTAGGACTTGCCTCTGGCAACAGAGTGGGTGCCAAGGGCCTGTGGGCTGGAGGGTGCTCGGAAGCCGCAGGGGAGGCTTGGGGCACCCAGTTCTCTGGGATGGAAAACGCTGCAGGCCTGAGCCTCCAGGCACTCCTGCAGGCCTTTGGAGTGGGAAAGCTGTCCTTAGCAGAAGGCTCCCTGCCAAGGGCTGCTGGCCTTTGTGGCTGGCTCAGCTGCAGCTTCCTCGCAGGCTGCTGGTCCAGGGGCGTGTGTGCCCTGGTCCAGAGTGCTGTAGGAGGAGGTCCTAGCAAGGGGCGAGCAAGCCCCTTGTTCCCTTGGCATAGACTGGGCTGTGCACACAGAGGCCTGCCAGCAGTGAAGACAGTGCGGGCAGCAAGGGGGTGTGGCAGGCAGCGCAGAGGTGGCAGGAGTCCTGCTTGAGAGTGGGGTCCTGGCTGTTTTGTGCTCAGGCCCCAGGGGCCCCGTGCACACACAGCCTCTGGACCTGCAGCTTCCCAGCAGTGCAAGAGACACACAGGCAAGCCCCTGGGGCCTACTCGAATGAACTCTGCTCTGTCGAGGCCCTGCTGGCTGGCAGGGGCCTAGGCCAGCACAGGCCCTAGGGATGGCTTTGGCCTGCCATCCACGTTCCGCACTCGGGCCGTTCTGCCTGTCAGACCCACGCTCCCTCGAGGTGTGCTCCTGAGGCCCTTGGACAGTTGGGGAAGTGGAGGCTCTCCCAGCATGGGAGGCCTGCCTAGCACATTGCTCTGGGTCCAAAGAGGATTCCCTGCGCCTCGGGCCCCGGGGCTACATTTTCTGCACACCGGAGACACTTGGCACACACAGCGTTTGCCCATGGAAAGCGGTGTGCCAGAGAGCACCCGCCTGGGACGTATGGCCCTCTCCCATAGAAGCCCTCCATGCAGCAGGCTGTCAGGGATTCGGCTGCAGGCCTTTGTGGCTGGAGAGACAGCAGCTCCTCTGGAGGCTCTGGGTCAGTGTGCACTCCCATGCGAGGAAACGAGGCGTGTGGGATGATTCCCTGCCCAAGAATGGCAAGCAGCCTGCTCCATCCGATGAGACGCACGTGTGGTGAGAGAGGCTTGGCAGCAGAGAAGAAGCAAGAGGGGCATCCAGGGAGGGGATGTGCATGCAGCTCGGAGGCCCCAGATCTCCTGCTTCCCAACCCGGGAAGGCCGGCTATGCCCATCAGGCCCCATTCCCAAGCGCACACCCAGCTTCTGGATCTGCCCTTTCCCAGCCCTGAAAACACACACAGGCCGTACCCGGAGCCCTGCCGAGGGGGACCTTTGCTCCCCGGGTGGGCCGAATGGCACGACTGTGTGAGGGCAGAGAAGGCCCCAGGAGGCTCTCAGGGAGCTGCCCCAGCATAGCAGTGCTCAGGAAAAGGCACTCTTCTTTCTGCAGGCTGGGTGCACCCTCGAGTTTCTGCTTGAGGCAGAGAGAGCTGAGCCAGGCGATTCCCCGGCTGAAGGCAAAGCAGAGAGTTTCTCGGTGGAGCGATGGCTCCATCTGCTAGCCGACCAGCATGGAAGGGGAAGCCTGGCTGCCACTGAGTTCCTGAGCAGGTTTCCAAGCTGGAGGCCCTCTGGCTCTACAAGCTCGAGCGTCCTGCCTAGGACTTGCCTCTGGCAACAGAGTGGGTGCCAAGGGCCTGTGGGCTGGAGGGTGCTCGGAAGCCGCAGGGGAGGCTTGGGGCACCCAGTGCTCTGGGATGGAAAACGCTGCAGGCCTGAGCCTCCAGGCACTCCTGCAGGCCTTTGGAGTGGGAAAGCTGTCCTTAGCAGAAGGCTCCCTGCCAAGGGCTGCTGGCCTTTGTGGCTGGCTCAGCTGCAGCTTCCTCGCAGGCTGCTGGTCCAGGGGCGTGTGTGCCCTGGTCCAGAGTGCTGTAGGAGGAGGTCCTAGCAAGGGGCGAGCAAGCCCCTTGTTCCCTTGGCATAGACTGGGCTGTGCACACAGAGGCCTGCCAGCAGTGAAGACAGTGCGGGCAGCAAGGGGGTGTGGCAGGCAGCGCAGAGGTGGCAGGAGTCCTGCTTGAGAGTGGGGTCCTGGCTGTTTTGTGCTCAGGCCCCAGGGGCCCCGTGCACACACAGCCTCTGGACCTGCAGCTTCCCAGCAGTGCAAGAGACACACAGGCAAGCCCCTGGGGCCTACTCGAATGAACTCTGCTCTGTCGAGGCCCTGCTGGCTGGCAGGGGCCTAGGCCAGCACAGGCCCTAGGGATGGCTTTGGCCTGCCATCCACGTTCCGCACTCGGGCCGTTCTGCCTGTCAGACCCACGCTCCCTCGAGGTGTGCTCCTGAGGCCCTTGGACAGTTGGGGAAGTGGAGGCTCTCCCAGCATGGGAGGCCTGCCTAGCACATTGCTCTGGGTCCAAAGAGGATTCCCTGCGCCTCGGGCACCGGGGCTACATTTTC
Organism: Hippopotamus amphibius kiboko; assembly: GCF_030028045.1. Classification (NCBI taxonomy): domain Eukaryota; kingdom Metazoa; phylum Chordata; class Mammalia; order Artiodactyla; family Hippopotamidae; genus Hippopotamus; species Hippopotamus amphibius. The sequence goes on from NW_026648359.1 coordinate 25,493, forward strand.
TGCACACCGGAGACACTTGGCACACACAGCGTTTGCCCATGGAAAGCGGTGTGCCAGAGAGCACCCGCCTGGGACGTATGGCCCTCTCCCATAGAAGCCCTCCATGCAGCAGGCTGTCAGGGATTCGGCTGCAGGCCTTTGTGGCTGGAGAGACAGCAGCTCCTCTGGAGGCTCTGGGTCAGTGTGCACTCCCATGCGAGGAAACGAGGCGTGTGGGATGATTCCCTGCCCAAGAATGGCAAGCAGCCTGCTCCATCCGATGAGACGCACGTGTGGTGAGAGAGGCTTGGCAGCAGAGAAGAAGCAAGAGGGGCATCCAGGGAGGGGATGTGCATGCAGCTCGGAGGCCCCAGATCTCCTGCTTCCCAACCCGGGAAGGCCGGCTATGCCCATCAGGCCCCATTCCCAAGCGCACACCCAGCTTCTGGATCTGCCCTTTCCCAGCCCTGAAAACACACACAGGCCGTACCCGGAGCCCTGCCGAGGGGGACCTTTGCTCCCCGGGTGGGCCGAATGGCACGACTGTGTGAGGGCAGAGAAGGCCCCAGGAGGCTCTCAGGGAGCTGCCCCAGCATAGCAGTGCTCAGGAAAAGGCACTCTTCTTTCTGCAGGCTGGGTGCACCCTCGAGTTTCTGCTTGAGGCAGAGAGAGCTGAGCCAGGCGATTCCCCGGCTGAAGGCAAAGCAGAGAGTTTCTCGGTGGAGCGATGGCTCCATCTGCTAGCCGACCAGCATGGAAGGGGAAGCCTGGCTGCCACTGAGTTCCTGAGCAGGTTTCCAAGCTGGAGGCCCTCTGGCTCTACAAGCTCGAGCGTCCTGCCTAGGACTTGCCTCTGGCAACAGAGTGGGTGCCAAGGGCCTGTGGGCTGGAGGGTGCTCAGAAGCCGCAGGGGAGGCTTGGGGCACCCAGTGCTCTGGGATGGAAAACGCTGCAGGCCTGAGCCTCCAGGCACTCCTGCAGGCCTTTGGAGTGGGAAAGCTGTCCTTAGCAGAAGGCTCCCTGCCAAGGGCTGCTGGCCTTTGTGGCTGGCTCAGCTGCAGCTTCCTCGCAGGCTGCTGGTCCAGGGGCGTGTGTGCCCTGGTCCAGAGTGCTGTAGGAGGAGGTCCTAGCAAGGGGCGAGCAAGCCCCTTGTTCCCTTGGCATAGACTGGGCTGTGCACACAGAGGCCTGCCAGCAGTGAAGACAGTGCGGGCAGCAAGGGGGTGTGGCAGGCAGCGCAGAGGTGGCAGGAGTCCTGCTTGAGAGTGGGGTCCTGGCTGTTTTGTGCTCAGGCCCCAGGGGCCCCGTGCACACACAGCCTCTGGACCTGCAGCTTCCCAGCAGTGCAAGAGACACACAGGCAAGCCCCTGGGGCCTACTCGAATGAACTCTGCTCTGTCGAGGCCCTGCTGGCTGGCAGGGGCCTAGGCCAGCACAGGCCCTAGGGATGGCTTTGGCCTGCCATCCACGTTCCGCACTCGGGCCGTTCTGCCTGTCAGACCCACGCTCCCTCGAGGTGTGCTCCTGAGGCCCTTGGACAGTTGGGGAAGTGGAGGCTCTCCCAGCATGGGAGGCCTGCCTAGCACATTGCTCTGGGTCCAAAGAGGATTCCCTGCGCCTCGGGCCCCGGGGCTACATTTTCTGCACACCGGAGACACTTGGCACACACAGCGTTTGCCCATGGAAAGCGGTGTGCCAGAGAGCACCCGCCTGGGACGTATGGCCCTCTCCCATAGAAGCCCTCCATGCAGCAGGCTGTCAGGGATTCGGCTGCAGGCCTTTGTGGCTGGAGAGACAGCAGCTCCTCTGGAGGCTCTGGGTCAGTGTGCACTCCCCTGCGAGGAAACGAGGCGTGTGGGATGATTCCCTGCCCAAGAATGGCAAGCAGCCTGCTCCATCCGATGAGACGCACGTGTGGTGAGAGAGGCTTGGCAGCAGAGAAGAAGCAAGAGGGGCATCCAGGGAGGGGATGTGCATGCAGCTCGGAGGCCCCAGATCTCCTGCTTCCCAACCCGGGAAGGCCGGCTATGCCCATCAGGCCCCATTCCCAAGCGCACACCCAGCTTCTGGATCTGCCCTTTCCCAGCCCTGAAAACACACACAGGCCGTACCCGGAGCCCTGCCGAGGGGGACCTTTGCTCCCCGGGTGGGCCGAATGGCACGACTGTGTGAGGGCAGAGAAGGCCCCAGGAGGCTCTCAGGGAGCTGCCCCAGCATAGCAGTGCTCAGGAAAAGGCACTCTTCTTTCTGCAGGCTGGGTGCACCCTCGAGTTTCTGCTTGAGGCAGAGAGAGCTGAGCCAGGCGATTCCCCGGCTGAAGGCAAAGCAGAGAGTTTCTCGGTGGAGCGATGGCTCCATCTGCTAGCCGACCAGCATGGAAGGGGAAGCCTGGCTGCCACTGAGTTCCTGAGCAGGTTTCCAAGCTGGAGGCCCTCTGGCTCTACAAGCTCGAGCATCCTGCCTAGGACTTGCCTCTGGCAACAGAGTGGGTGCCAAGGGCCTGTGGGCTGGAGGGTGCTCGGAAGCCGCAGGGGAGGCTTGGGGCACCCAGTGCTCTGGGATGGAAAACGCTGCAGGCCTGAGCCTCCAGGCACTCCTGCAGGCCTTTGGAGTGGGAAAGCTGTCCTTAGCAGAAGGCTCCCTGCCAAGGGCTGCTGGCCTTTGTGGCTGGCTCAGCTGCAGCTTCCTCGCAGGCTGCTGGTCCAGGGGCGTGTGTGCCCTGGTCCAGAGTGCTGTAGGAGGAGGTCCTAGCAAGGGGCGAGCAAGCCCCTTGTTCCCTTGGCATAGACTGGGCTGTGCACACAGAGGCCTGCCAGCAGTGAAGACAGTGCGGGCAGCAAGGGGGTGTGGCAGGCAGCGCAGAGGTGGCAGGAGTCCTGCTTGAGAGTGGGGTCCTGGCTGTTTTGTGCTCAGGCCCCAGGGGCCCCGTGCACACACAGCCTCTGGACCTGCAGCTTCCCAGCAGTGCAAGAGACACACAGGCAAGCCCCTGGGGCCTACTCGAATGAACTCTGCTCTGTCGAGGCCCTGCTGGCTGGCAGGGGCCTAGGCCAGCACAGGCCCTAGGGATGGCTTTGGCCTGCCATCCACGTTCCGCACTCGGGCCGTTCTGCCTGTCAGACCCACGCTCCCTCGAGGTGTGCTCCTGAGGCCCTTGGACAGTTGGGGAAGTGGAGGCTCTCCCAGCATGGGAGGCCTGCCTAGCACATTGCTCTGGGTCCAAAGAGGATTCCCTGCGCCTCGGGCCCCGGGGCTACATTTTCTGCACACCGGAGACACTTGGCACACACAGCGTTTGCCCATGGAAAGCGGTGTGCCAGAGAGCACCCGCCTGGGACGTATGGCCCTCTCCCATAGAAGCCCTCCATGCAGCAGGCTGTCAGGGATTCGGCTGCAGGCCTTTGTGGCTGGAGAGACAGCAGCTCCTCTGGAGGCTCTGGGTCAGTGTGTACTCCCCTGCGAGGAAACGAGGCGTGTGGGATGATTCCCTGCCCAAGAATGGCAAGCAGCCTGCTCCATCCGATGAGACGCACGTGTGGTGAGAGAGGCTTGGCAGCAGAGAAGAAGCAAGAGGGGCATCCAGGGAGGGGATGTGCATGCAGCTCGGAGGCCCCAGATCTCCTGCTTCCCAACCCGGGAAGGCCGGCTATGCCCATCAGGCCCCATTCCCAAGCGCACACCCAGCTTCTGGATCTGCCCTTTCCCAGCCCTGAAAACACACACAGGCCGTACCCGGAGCCCTGCCGAGGGGGACCTTTGCTCCCCGGGTGGGCCGAATGGCACGACTGTGTGAGGGCAGAGAAGGCCCCAGGAGGCTCTCAGGGAGCTGCCCCAGCATAGCAGTGCTCAGGAAAAGGCACTCTTCTTTCTGCAGGCTGGGTGCACCCTCGAGTTTCTGCTTGAGGCAGAGAGAGCTGAGCCAGGCGATTCCCCGGCTGAAGGCAAAGCAGAGAGTTTCTCGGTGGAGCGATGGCTCCATCTGCTAGCCGACCAGCATGGAAGGGGAAGCCTGGCTGCCACTGAGTTCCTGAGCAGGTTTCCAAGCTGGAGGCCCTCTGGCTCTACAAGCTCGAGCGTCCTGCCTAGGACTTGCCTCTGGCAACAGAGTGGGTGCCAAGGGCCTGTGGGCTGGAGGGTGCTCGGAAGCCGCAGGGGAGGCTTGGGGCACCCAGTGCTCTGGGATGGAAAACGCTGCAGGCCTGAGCCTCCAGGCACTCCTGCAGGCCTTTGGAGTGGGAAAGCTGTCCTTAGCAGAAGGCTCCCTGCCAAGGGCTGCTGGCCTTTGTGGCTGGCTCAGCTGCAGCTTCCTCGCAGGCTGCTGGTCCAGGGGCGTGTGTGCCCTGGTCCAGAGTGCTGTAGGAGGAGGTCCTAGCAAGGGGCGAGCAAGCCCCTTGTTCCCTTGGCATAGACTGGGCTGTGCACACAGAGGCCTGCCAGCAGTGAAGACAGTGCGGGCAGCAAGGGGGTGTGGCAGGCAGCGCAGAGGTGGCAGGAGTCCTGCTTGAGAGTGGGGTCCTGGCTGTTTTGTGCTCAGGCCCCAGGGGCCCCGTGCACACACAGCCTCTGGACCTGCAGCTTCCCAGCAGTGCAAGAGACACACAGGCAAGCCCCTGGGGCCTACTCGAATGAACTCTGCTCTGTCGAGGCCCTGCTGGCTGGCAGGGGCCTAGGCCAGCACAGGCCCTAGGGATGGCTTTGGCCTGCCATCCACGTTCCGCACTCGGGCCGTTCTGCCTGTCAGACCCACGCTCCCTCGAGGTGTGCTCCTGAGGCCCTTGGACAGTTGGGGAAGTGGAGGCTCTCCCAGCATGGGAGGCCTGCCTAGCACATTGCTCTGGGTCCAAAGAGGATTCCCTGCGCCTCGGGCCCCGGGGCTACATTTTCTGCACACCGGAGACACTTGGCACACACAGCGTTTGCCCATGGAAAGCGGTGTGCCAGAGAGCACCCGCCTGGGACGTATGGCCCTCTCCCATAGAAGCCCTCCATGCAGCAGGCTGTCAGGGATTCGGCTGCAGGCCTTTGTGGCTGGAGAGACAGCAGCTCCTCTGGAGGCTCTGGGTCAGTGTGCACTCCCCTGCGAGGAAACGAGGCGTGTGGGATGATTCCCTGCCCAAGAATGGCAAGCAGCCTGCTCCATCCGATGAGACGCACGTGTGGTGAGAGAGGCTTGGCAGCAGAGAAGAAGCAAGAGGGGCATCCAGGGAGGGGATGTGCATGCAGCTCGGAGGCCCCAGATCTCCTGCTTCCCAACCCGGGAAGGCCGGCTATGCCCATCAGGCCCCATTCCCAAGCGCACACCCAGCTTCTGGATCTGCCCTTTCCCAGCCCTGAAAACACACACAGGCCGTACCCGGAGCCCTGCCGAGGGGGACCTTTGCTCCCCGGGTGGGCCGAATGGCACGACTGTGTGAGGGCAGAGAAGGCCCCAGGAGGCTCTCAGGGAGCTGCCCCAGCATAGCAGTGCTCAGGAAAAGGCACTCTTCTTTCTGCAGGCTGGGTGCACCCTCGAGTTTCTGCTTGAGGCAGAGAGAGCTGAGCCAGGCGATTCCCCGGCTGAAGGCAAAGCAGAGAGTTTCTCGGTGGAGCGATGGCTCCATCTGCTAGCCGACCAGCATGGAAGGGGAAGCCTGGCTGCCACTGAGTTCCTGAGCAGGTTTCCAAGCTGGAGGCCCTCTGGCTCTACAAGCTCGAGCGTCCTGCCTAGGACTTGCCTCTGGCAACAGAGTGGGTGCCAAGGGCCTGTGGGCTGGAGGGTGCTCGGAAGCCGCAGGGGAGGCTTGGGGCACCCAGTGCTCTGGGATGGAAAACGCTGCAGGCCTGAGCCTCCAGGCACTCCTGCAGGCCTTTGGAGTGGGAAAGCTGTCCTTAGCAGAAGGCTCCCTGCCAAGGGCTGCTGGCCTTTGTGGCTGGCTCAGCTGCAGCTTCCTCACAGGCTGCTGGTCCAGGGGCGTGTGTGCCCTGGTCCAGAGTGCTGTAGGAGGAGGTCCTAGCAAGGGGCGAGCAAGCCCCTTGTTCCCTTGGCATAGACTGGGCTGTGCACACAGAGGCCTGCCAGCAGTGAAGACAGTGCGGGCAGCAAGGGGGTGTGGCAGGCAGCGCAGAGGTGGCAGGAGTCCTGCTTGAGAGTGGGGTCCTGGCTGTTTTGTGCTCAGGCCCCAGGGGCCCCGTGCACACACAGCCTCTGGACCTGCAGCTTCCCAGCAGTGCAAGAGACACACAGGCAAGCCCCTGGGGCCTACTCGAATGAACTCTGCTCTGTCGAGGCCCTGCTGGCTGGCAGGGGCCTAGGCCAGCACAGGCCCTAGGGATGGCTTTGGCCTGCCATCCACGTTCCGCACTCGGGCCGTTCTGCCTGTCAGACCCACGCTCCCTCGAGGTGTGCTCCTGAGGCCCTTGGACAGTTGGGGAAGTGGAGGCTCTCCCAGCATGGGAGGCCTGCCTAGCACATTGCTCTGGGTCCAAAGAGGATTCCCTGCGCCTCGGGCCCCGGGGCTACATTTTCTGCACACCGGAGACACTTGGCACACACAGCGTTTGCCCATGGAAAGCGGTGTGCCAGAGAGCACCCGCCTGGGACGTATGGCCCTCTCCCATAGAAGCCCTCCATGCAGCAGGCTGTCAGGGATTCGGCTGCAGGCCTTTGTGGCTGGAGAGACAGCAGCTCCTCTGGAGGCTCTGGGTCAGTGTGCACTCCCCTGCGAGGAAACGAGGCGTGTGGGATGATTCCCTGCCCAAGAATGGCAAGCAGCCTGCTCCATCCGATGAGACGCACGTGTGGTGAGAGAGGCTTGGCAGCAGAGAAGAAGCAAGAGGGGCATCCAGGGAGGGGATGTGCATGCAGCTCGGAGGCCCCAGATCTCCTGCTTCCCAACCCGGGAAGGCCGGCTATGCCCATCAGGCCCCATTCCCAAGCGCACACCCAGCTTCTGGATCTGCCCTTTCCCAGCCCTGAAAACACACACAGGCCGTACCCGGAGCCCTGCCGAGGGGGACCTTTGCTCCCCGGGTGGGCCGAATGGCACGACTGTGTGAGGGCAGAGAAGGCCCCAGGAGGCTCTCAGGGAGCTGCCCCAGCATAGCAGTGCTCAGGAAAAGGCACTCTTCTTTCTGCAGGCTGGGTGCACCCTCGAGTTTCTGCTTGAGGCAGAGAGAGCTGAGCCAGGCGATTCCCCGGCTGAAGGCAAAGCAGAGAGTTTCTCGGTGGAGCGATGGCTCCATCTGCTAGCCGACCAGCATGGAAGGGGAAGCCTGGCTGCCACTGAGTTCCTGAGCAGGTTTCCAAGCTGGAGGCCCTCTGGCTCTACAAGCTCGAGCGTCCTGCCTAGGACTTGCCTCTGGCAACAGAGTGGGTGCCAAGGGCCTGTGGGCTGGAGGGTGCTCGGAAGCCGCAGGGGAGGCTTGGGGCACCCAGTGCTCTGGGATGGAAAACGCTGCAGGCCTGAGCCTCCAGGCACTCCTGCAGGCCTTTGGAGTGGGAAAGCTGTCCTTAGCAGAAGGCTCCCTGCCAAGGGCTGCTGGCCTTTGTGGCTGGCTCAGCTGCAGCTTCCTCGCAGGCTGCTGGTCCAGGGGCGTGTGTGCCCTGGTCCAGAGTGCTGTAGGAGGAGGTCCTAGCAAGGGGCGAGCAAGCCCCTTGTTCCCTTGGCATAGACTGGGCTGTGCACACAGAGGCCTGCCAGCAGTGAAGACAGTGCGGGCAGCAAGGGGGTGTGGCAGGCAGCGCAGAGGTGGCAGGAGTCCTGCTTGAGAGTGGGGTCCTGGCTGTTTTGTGCTCAGGCCCCAGGGGCCCCGTGCACACACAGCCTCTGGACCTGCAGCTTCCCAGCAGTGCAAGAGACACACAGGCAAGCCCCTGGGGCCTACTCGAATGAACTCTGCTCTGTCGAGGCCCTGCTGGCTGGCAGGGGCCTAGGCCAGCACAGGCCCTAGGGATGGCTTTGGCCTGCCATCCACGTTCCGCACTCGGGCCGTTCTGCCTGTCAGACCCACGCTCCCTCGAGGTGTGCTCCTGAGGCCCTTGGACAGTTGGGGAAGTGGAGGCTCTCCCAGCATGGGAGGCCTGCCTAGCACATTGCTCTGGGTCCAAAGAGGATTCCCTGCGCCTCGGGCCCCGGGGCTACATTTTCTGCACACCGGAGACACTTGGCACACACAGCGTTTGCCCATGGAAAGCGGTGTGCCAGAGAGCACCCGCCTGGGACGTATGGCCCTCTCCCATAGAAGCCCTCCATGCAGCAGGCTGTCAGGGATTCGGCTGCAGGCCTTTGTGGCTGGAGAGACAGCAGCTCCTCTGGAGGCTCTGGGTCAGTGTGCACTCCCCTGCGAGGAAACGAGGCGTGTGGGATGATTCCCTGCCCAAGAATGGCAAGCAGCCTGCTCCATCCGATGAGACGCACGTGTGGTGAGAGAGGCTTGGCAGCAGAGAAGAAGCAAGAGGGGCATCCAGGGAGGGGATGTGCATGCAGCTCGGAGGCCCCAGATCTCCTGCTTCCCAACCCGGGAAGGCCGGCTATGCCCATCAGGCCCCATTCCCAAGTGCACACCCAGCTTCTGGATCTGCCCTTTCCCAGCCCTGAAAACACACACAGGCCGTACCCGGAGCCCTGCCGAGGGGGACCTTTGCTCCCCGGGTGGGCCGAATGGCACGACTGTGTGAGGGCAGAGAAGGCCCCAGGAGGCTCTCAGGGAGCTGCCCCAGCATAGCAGTGCTCAGGAAAAGGCACTCTTCTTTCTGCAGGCTGGGTGCACCCTCGAGTTTCTGCTTGAGGCAGAGAGAGCTGAGCCAGGCGATTCCCCGGCTGAAGGCAAAGCAGAGAGTTTCTCGGTGGAGCGATGGCTCCATCTGCTAGCCGACCAGCATGGAAGGGGAAGCCTGGCTGCCACTGAGTTCCTGAGCAGGTTTCCAAGCTGGAGGCCCTCTGGCTCTACAAGCTCGAGCGTCCTGCCTAGGACTTGCCTCTGGCAACAGAGTGGGTGCCAAGGGCCTGTGGGCTGGAGGGTGCTCGGAAGCCGCAGGGGAGGCTTGGGGCACCCAGTGCTCTGGGATGGAAAACGCTGCAGGCCTGAGCCTCCAGGCACTCCTGCAGGCCTTTGGAGTGGGAAAGCTGTCCTTAGCAGAAGGCTCCCTGCCAAGGGCTGCTGGCCTTTGTGGCTGGCTCAGCTGCAGCTTCCTCGCAGGCTGCTGGTCCAGGGGCGTGTGTGCCCTGGTCCAGAGTGCTGTAGGAGGAGGTCCTAGCAAGGGGCGAGCAAGCCCCTTGTTCCCTTGGCATAGACTGGGCTGTGCACACAGAGGCCTGCCAGCAGTGAAGACAGTGCGGGCAGCAAGGGGGTGTGGCAGGCAGCGCAGAGGTGGCAGGAGTCCTGCTTGAGAGTGGGGTCCTGGCTGTTTTGTGCTCAGGCCCCAGGGGCCCCGTGCACACACAGCCTCTGGACCTGCAGCTTCCCAGCAGTGCAAGAGACACACAGGCAAGCCCCTGGGGCCTACTCGAATGAACTCTGCTCTGTCGAGGCCCTGCTGGCTGGCAGGGGCCTAGGCCAGCACAGGCCCTAGGGATGGCTTTGGCCTGCCATCCACGTTCCGCACTCGGGCCGTTCTGCCTGTCAGACCCACGCTCCCTCGAGGTGTGCTCCTGAGGCCCTTGGACAGTTGGGGAAGTGGAGGCTCTCCCAGCATGGGAGGCCTGCCTAGCACATTGCTCTGGGTCCAAAGAGGATTCCCTGCGCCTCGGGCCCCGGGGCTACATTTTCTGCACACCGGAGACACTTGGCACACACAGCGTTTGCCCATGGAAAGCGGTGTGCCAGAGAGCACCCGCCTGGGACGTATGGCCCTCTCCCATAGAAGCCCTCCATGCAGCAGGCTGTCAGGGATTCGGCTGCAGGCCTTTGTGGCTGGAGAGACAGCAGCTCCTCTGGAGGCTCTGGGTCAGTGTGCACTCCCCTGCGAGGAAACGAGGCGTGTGGGATGATTCCCTGCCCAAGAATGGCAAGCAGCCTGCTCCATCCGATGAGACGCACGTGTGGTGAGAGAGGCTTGGCAGCAGAGAAGAAGCAAGAGGGGCATCCAGGGAGGGGATGTGCATGCAGCTCGGAGGCCCCAGATCTCCTGCTTCCCAACCCGGGAAGGCCGGCTATGCCCATCAGGCCCCATTCCCAAGCGCACACCCAGCTTCTGGATCTGCCCTTTCCCAGCCCTGAAAACACACACAGGCCGTACCCGGAGCCCTGCCGAGGGGGACCTTTGCTCCCCGGGTGGGCCGAATGGCACGACTGTGTGAGGGCAGAGAAGGCCCCAGGAGGCTCTCAGGGAGCTGCCCCAGCATAGCAGTGCTCAGGAAAAGGCACTCTTCTTTCTGCAGGCTGGGTGCACCCTCGAGTTTCTGCTTGAGGCAGAGAGAGCTGAGCCAGGCGATTCCCCGGCTGAAGGCAAAGCAGAGAGTTTCTCGGTGGAGCGATGGCTCCATCTGCTAGCCGACCAGCATGGAAGGGGAAGCCTGGCTGCCACTGAGTTCCTGAGCAGGTTTCCAAGCTGGAGGCCCTCTGGCTCTACAAGCTCGAGCGTCCTGCCTAGGACTTGCCTCTGGCAACAGAGTGGGTGCCAAGGGCCTGTGGGCTGGAGGGTGCTCGGAAGCCGCAGGGGAGGCTTGGGGCACCCAGTGCTCTGGGATGGAAAACGCTGCAGGCCTGAGCCTCCAGGCACTCCTGCAGGCCTTTGGAGTGGGAAAGCTGTCCTTAGCAGAAGGCTCCCTGCCAAGGGCTGCTGGCCTTTGTGGCTGGCTCAGCTGCAGCTTCCTCGCAGGCTGCTGGTCCAGGGGCGTGTGTGCCCTGGTCCAGAGTGCTGTAGGAGGAGGTCCTAGCAAGGGGCGAGCAAGCCCCTTGTTCCCTTGGCATAGACTGGGCTGTGCACACAGAGGCCTGCCAGCAGTGAAGACAGTGCGGGCAGCAAGGGGGTGTGGCAGGCAGCGCAGAGGTGGCAGGAGTCCTGCTTGAGAGTGGGGTCCTGGCTGTTTTGTGCTCAGGCCCCAGGGGCCCCGTGCACACACAGCCTCTGGACCTGCAGCTTCCCAGCAGTGCAAGAGACACACAGGCAAGCCCCTGGGGCCTACTCGAATGAACTCTGCTCTGTCGAGGCCCTGCTGGCTGGCAGGGGCCTAGGCCAGCACAGGCCCTAGGGATGGCTTTGGCCTGCCATCCACGTTCCGCACTCGGGCCGTTCTGCCTGTCAGACCCACGCTCCCTCGAGGTGTGCTCCTGAGGCCCTTGGACAGTTGGGGAAGTGGAGGCTCTCCCAGCATGGGAGGCCTGCCTAGCACATTGCTCTGGGTCCAAAGAGGATTCCCTGCGCCTCGGGCCCCGGGGCTACATTTTCTGCACACCGGAGACACTTGGCACACACAGCGTTTGCCCATGGAAAGCGGTGTGCCAGAGAGCACCCGCCTGGGACGTATGGCCCTCTCCCATAGAAGCCCTCCATGCAGCAGGCTGTCAGGGATTCGGCTGCAGGCCTTTGTGGCTGGAGAGACAGCAGCTCCTCTGGAGGCTCTGGGTCAGTGTGCACTCCCCTGCGAGGAAACGAGGCGTGTGGGATGATTCCCTGCCCAAGAATGGCAAGCAGCCTGCTCCATCCGATGAGACGCACGTGTGGTGAGAGAGGCTTGGCAGCAGAGAAGAAGCAAGAGGGGCATCCAGGGAGGGGATGTGCATGCAGCTCGGAGGCCCCAGATCTCCTGCTTCCCAACCCGGGAAGGCCGGCTATGCCCATCAGGCCCCATTCCCAAGCGCACACCCAGCTTCTGGATCTGCCCTTTCCCAGCCCTGAAAACACACACAGGCCGTACCCGGAGCCCTGCCGAGGGGGACCTTTGCTCCCCGGGTGGGCCGAATGGCACGACTGTGTGAGGGCAGAGAAGGCCCCAGGAGGCTCTCAGGGAGCTGCCCCAGCATAGCAGTGCTCAGGAAAAGGCACTCTTCTTTCTGCAGGCTGGGTGCACCCTCGAGTTTCTGCTTGAGGCAGAGAGAGCTGAGCCAGGCGATTCCCCGGCTGAAGGCAAAGCAGAGAGTTTCTCGGTGGAGCGATGGCTCCATCTGCTAGCCGACCAGCATGGAAGGGGAAGCCTGGCTGCCACTGAGTTCCTGAGCAGGTTTCCAAGCTGGAGGCCCTCTGGCTCTACAAGCTCGAGCGTCCTGCCTAGGACTTGCCTCTGGCAACAGAGTGGGTGCCAAGGGCCTGTGGGCTGGAGGGTGCTCGGAAGCCGCAGGGGAGGCTTGGGGCACCCAGTGCTCTGGGATGGAAAACGCTGCAGGCCTGAGCCTCCAGGCACTCCTGCAGGCCTTTGGAGTGGGAAAGCTGTCCTTAGCAGAAGGCTCCCTGCCAAGGGCTGCTGGCCTTTGTGGCTGGCTCAGCTGCAGCTTCCTCACAGGCTGCTGGTCCAGGGGCGTGTGTGCCCTGGTCCAGAGTGCTGTAGGAGGAGGTCCTAGCAAGGGGCGAGCAAGCCCCTTGTTCCCTTGGCATAGACTGGGCTGTGCACACAGAGGCCTGCCAGCAGTGAAGACAGTGCGGGCAGCAAGGGGGTGTGGCAGGCAGCGCAGAGGTGGCAGGAGTCCTGCTTGAGAGTGGGGTCCTGGCTGTTTTGTGCTCAGGCCCCAGGGGCCCCGTGCACACACAGCCTCTGGACCTGCAGCTTCCCAGCAGTGCAAGAGACACACAGGCAAGCCCCTGGGGCCTACTCGAATGAACTCTGCTCTGTCGAGGCCCTGCTGGCTGGCAGGGGCCTAGGCCAGCACAGGCCCTAGGGATGGCTTTGGCCTGCCATCCACGTTCCGCACTCGGGCCGTTCTGCCTGTCAGACCCACGCTCCCTCGAGGTGTGCTCCTGAGGCCCTTGGACAGTTGGGGAAGTGGAGGCTCTCCCAGCATGGGAGGCCTGCCTAGCACATTGCTCTGGGTCCAAAGAGGATTCCCTGCGCCTCGGGCCCCGGGGCTACATTTTCTGCACACCGGAGACACTTGGCACACACAGCGTTTGCCCATGGAAAGCGGTGTGCCAGAGAGCACCCGCCTGGGACGTATGGCCCTCTCCCATAGAAGCCCTCCATGCAGCAGGCTGTCAGGGATTCGGCTGCAGGCCTTTGTGGCTGGAGAGACAGCAGCTCCTCTGGAGGCTCTGGGTCAGTGTGCACTCCCCTGCGAGGAAACGAGGCGTGTGGGATGATTCCCTGCCCAAGAATGGCAAGCAGCCTGCTCCATCCGATGAGACGCACGTGTGGTGAGAGAGGCTTGGCAGCAGAGAAGAAGCAAGAGGGGCATCCAGGGAGGGGATGTGCATGCAGCTCGGAGGCCCCAGATCTCCTGCTTCCCAACCCGGGAAGGCCGGCTATGCCCATCAGGCCCCATTCCCAAGCGCACACCCAGCTTCTGGATCTGCCCTTTCCCAGCCCTGAAAACACACACAGGCCGTACCCGGAGCCCTGCCGAGGGGGACCTTTGCTCCCCGGGTGGGCCGAATGGCACGACTGTGTGAGGGCAGAGAAGGCCCCAGGAGGCTCTCAGGGAGCTGCCCCAGCATAGCAGTGCTCAGGAAAAGGCACTCTTCTTTCTGCAGGCTGGGTGCACCCTCGAGTTTCTGCTTGAGGCAGAGAGAGCTGAGCCAGGCGATTCCCCGGCTGAAGGCAAAGCAGAGAGTTTCTCGGTGGAGCGATGGCTCCATCTGCTAGCCGACCAGCATGGAAGGGGAAGCCTGGCTGCCACTGAGTTCCTGAGCAGGTTTCCAAGCTGGAGGCCCTCTGGCTCTACAAGCTCGAGCGTCCTGCCTAGGACTTGCCTCTGGCAACAGAGTGGGTGCCAAGGGCCTGTGGGCTGGAGGGTGCTCGGAAGCCGCAGGGGAGGCTTGGGGCACCCAGTGCTCTGGGATGGAAAACGCTGCAGGCCTGAGCCTCCAGGCACTCCTGCAGGCCTTTGGAGTGGGAAAGCTGTCCTTAGCAGAAGGCTCCCTGCCAAGGGCTGCTGGCCTTTGTGGCTGGCTCAGCTGCAGCTTCCTCGCAGGCTGCTGGTCCAGGGGCGTGTGTGCCCTGGTCCAGAGTGCTGTAGGAGGAGGTCCTAGCAAGGGGCGAGCAAGCCCCTTGTTCCCTTGGCATAGACTGGGCTGTGCACACAGAGGCCTGCCAGCAGTGAAGACAGTGCGGGCAGCAAGGGGGTGTGGCAGGCAGCGCAGAGGTGGCAGGAGTCCTGCTTGAGAGTGGGGTCCTGGCTGTTTTGTGCTCAGGCCCCAGGGGCCCCGTGCACACACAGCCTCTGGACCTGCAGCTTCCCAGCAGTGCAAGAGACACACAGGCAAGCCCCTGGGGCCTACTCGAATGAACTCTGCTCTGTCGAGGCCCTGCTGGCTGGCAGGGGCCTAGGCCAGCACAGGCCCTAGGGATGGCTTTGGCCTGCCATCCACGTTCCGCACTCGGGCCGTTCTGCCTGTCAGACCCACGCTCCCTCGAGGTGTGCTCCTGAGGCCCTTGGACAGTTGGGGAAGTGGAGGCTCTCCCAGCATGGGAGGCCTGCCTAGCACATTGCTCTGGGTCCAAAGAGGATTCCCTGCGCCTCGGGCCCCGGGGCTACATTTTCTGCACACCGGAGACACTTGGCACACACAGCGTTTGCCCATGGAAAGCGGTGTGCCAGAGAGCACCCGCCTGGGACGTATGGCCCTCTCCCATAGAAGCCCTCCATGCAGCAGGCTGTCAGGGATTCGGCTGCAGGCCTTTGTGGCTGGAGAGACAGCAGCTCCTCTGGAGGCTCTGGGTCAGTGTGCACTCCCCTGCGAGGAAACGAGGCGTGTGGGATGATTCCCTGCCCAAGAATGGCAAGCAGCCTGCTCCATCCGATGAGACGCACGTGTGGTGAGAGAGGCTTGGCAGCAGAGAAGAAGCAAGAGGGGCATCCAGGGAGGGGATGTGCATGCAGCTCGGAGGCCCCAGATCTCCTGCTTCCCAACCCGGGAAGGCCGGCTATGCCCATCAGGCCCCATTCCCAAGTGCACACCCAGCTTCTGGATCTGCCCTTTCCCAGCCCTGAAAACACACACAGGCCGTACCCGGAGCCCTGCCGAGGGGGACCTTTGCTCCCCGGGTGGGCCGAATGGCACGACTGTGTGAGGGCAGAGAAGGCCCCAGGAGGCTCTCAGGGAGCTGCCCCAGCATAGCAGTGCTCAGGAAAAGGCACTCTTCTTTCTGCAGGCTGGGTGCACCCTCGAGTTTCTGCTTGAGGCAGAGAGAGCTGAGCCAGGCGATTCCCCGGCTGAAGGCAAAGCAGAGAGTTTCTCGGTGGAGCGATGGCTCCATCTGCTAGCCGACCAGCATGGAAGGGGAAGCCTGGCTGCCACTGAGTTCCTGAGCAGGTTTCCAAGCTGGAGGCCCTCTGGCTCTACAAGCTCGAGCGTCCTGCCTAGGACTTGCCTCTGGCAACAGAGTGGGTGCCAAGGGCCTGTGGGCTGGAGGGTGCTCGGAAGCCGCAGGGGAGGCTTGGGGCACCCAGTGCTCTGGGATGGAAAACGCTGCAGGCCTGAGCCTCCAGGCACTCCTGCAGGCCTTTGGAGTGGGAAAGCTGTCCTTAGCAGAAGGCTCCCTGCCAAGGGCTGCTGGCCTTTGTGGCTGGCTCAGCTGCAGCTTCCTCGCAGGCTGCTGGTCCAGGGGCGTGTGTGCCCTGGTCCAGAGTGCTGTAGGAGGAGGTCCTAGCAAGGGGCGAGCAAGCCCCTTGTTCCCTTGGCATAGACTGGGCTGTGCACACAGAGGCCTGCCAGCAGTGAAGACAGTGCGGGCAGCAAGGGGGTGTGGCAGGCAGCGCAGAGGTGGCAGGAGTCCTGCTTGAGAGTGGGGTCCTGGCTGTTTTGTGCTCAGGCCCCAGGGGCCCCGTGCACACACAGCCTCTGGACCTGCAGCTTCCCAGCAGTGCAAGAGACACACAGGCAAGCCCCTGGGGCCTACTCGAATGAACTCTGCTCTGTCGAGGCCCTGCTGGCTGGCAGGGGCCTAGGCCAGCACAGGCCCTAGGGATGGCTTTGGCCTGCCATCCACGTTCCGCACTCGGGCCGTTCTGCCTGTCAGACCCACGCTCCCTCGAGGTGTGCTCCTGAGGCCCTTGGACAGTTGGGGAAGTGGAGGCTCTCCCAGCATGGGAGGCCTGCCTAGCACATTGCTCTGGGTCCAAAGAGGATTCCCTGCGCCTCGGGCCCCGGGGCTACATTTTCTGCACACCGGAGACACTTGGCACACACAGCGTTTGCCCATGGAAAGCGGTGTGCCAGAGAGCACCCGCCTGGGACGTATGGCCCTCTCCCATAGAAGCCCTCCATGCAGCAGGCTGTCAGGGATTCGGCTGCAGGCCTTTGTGGCTGGAGAGACAGCAGCTCCTCTGGAGGCTCTGGGTCAGTGTGCACTCCCCTGCGAGGAAACGAGGCGTGTGGGATGATTCCCTGCCCAAGAATGGCAAGCAGCCTGCTCCATCCGATGAGACGCACGTGTGGTGAGAGAGGCTTGGCAGCAGAGAAGAAGCAAGAGGGGCATCCAGGGAGGGGATGTGCATGCAGCTCGGAGGCCCCAGATCTCCTGCTTCCCAACCCGGGAAGGCCGGCTATGCCCATCAGGCCCCATTCCCAAGCGCACACCCAGCTTCTGGATCTGCCCTTTCCCAGCCCTGAAAACACACACAGGCCGTACCCGGAGCCCTGCCGAGGGGGACCTTTGCTCCCCGGGTGGGCCGAATGGCACGACTGTGTGAGGGCAGAGAAGGCCCCAGGAGGCTCTCAGGGAGCTGCCCCAGCATAGCAGTGCTCAGGAAAAGGCACTCTTCTTTCTGCAGGCTGGGTGCACCCTCGAGTTTCTGCTTGAGGCAGAGAGAGCTGAGCCAGGCGATTCCCCGGCTGAAGGCAAAGCAGAGAGTTTCTCGGTGGAGCGATGGCTCCATCTGCTAGCCGACCAGCATGGAAGGGGAAGCCTGGCTGCCACTGAGTTCCTGAGCAGGTTTCCAAGCTGGAGGCCCTCTGGCTCTACAAGCTCGAGCGTCCTGCCTAGGACTTGCCTCTGGCAACAGAGTGGGTGCCAAGGGCCTGTGGGCTGGAGGGTGCTCGGAAGCCGCAGGGGAGGCTTGGGGCACCCAGTGCTCTGGGATGGAAAACGCTGCAGGCCTGAGCCTCCAGGCACTCCTGCAGGCCTTTGGAGTGGGAAAGCTGTCCTTAGCAGAAGGCTCCCTGCCAAGGGCTGCTGGCCTTTGTGGCTGGCTCAGCTGCAGCTTCCTCGCAGGCTGCTGGTCCAGGGGCGTGTGTGCCCTGGTCCAGAGTGCTGTAGGAGGAGGTCCTAGCAAGGGGCGAGCAAGCCCCTTGTTCCCTTGGCATAGACTGGGCTGTGCACACAGAGGCCTGCCAGCAGTGAAGACAGTGCGGGCAGCAAGGGGGTGTGGCAGGCAGCGCAGAGGTGGCAGGAGTCCTGCTTGAGAGTGGGGTCCTGGCTGTTTTGTGCTCAGGCCCCAGGGGCCCCGTGCACACACAGCCTCTGGACCTGCAGCTTCCCAGCAGTGCAAGAGACACACAGGCAAGCCCCTGGGGCCTACTCGAATGAACTCTGCTCTGTCGAGGCCCTGCTGGCTGGCAGGGGCCTAGGCCAGCACAGGCCCTAGGGATGGCTTTGGCCTGCCATCCACGTTCCGCACTCGGGCCGTTCTGCCTGTCAGACCCACGCTCCCTCGAGGTGTGCTCCTGAGGCCCTTGGACAGTTGGGGAAGTGGAGGCTCTCCCAGCATGGGAGGCCTGCCTAGCACATTGCTCTGGGTCCAAAGAGGATTCCCTGCGCCTCGGGCCCCGGGGCTACATTTTCTGCACACCGGAGACACTTGGCACACACAGCGTTTGCCCATGGAAAGCGGTGTGCCAGAGAGCACCCGCCTGGGACGTATGGCCCTCTCCCATAGAAGCCCTCCATGCAGCAGGCTGTCAGGGATTCGGCTGCAGGCCTTTGTGGCTGGAGAGACAGCAGCTCCTCTGGAGGCTCTGGGTCAGTGTGCACTCCCCTGCGAGGAAACGAGGCGTGTGGGATGATTCCCTGCCCAAGAATGGCAAGCAGCCTGCTCCATCCGATGAGACGCACGTGTGGTGAGAGAGGCTTGGCAGCAGAGAAGAAGCAAGAGGGGCATCCAGGGAGGGGATGTGCATGCAGCTCGGAGGCCCCAGATCTCCTGCTTCCCAACCCGGGAAGGCCGGCTATGCCCATCAGGCCCCATTCCCAAGCGCACACCCAGCTTCTGGATCTGCCCTTTCCCAGCCCTGAAAACACACACAGGCCGTACCCGGAGCCCTGCCGAGGGGGACCTTTGCTCCCCGGGTGGGCCGAATGGCACGACTGTGTGAGGGCAGAGAAGGCCCCAGGAGGCTCTCAGGGAGCTGCCCCAGCATAGCAGTGCTCAGGAAAAGGCACTCTTCTTTCTGCAGGCTGGGTGCACCCTCGAGTTTCTGCTTGAGGCAGAGAGAGCTGAGCCAGGCGATTCCCCGGCTGAAGGCAAAGCAGAGAGTTTCTCGGTGGAGCGATGGCTCCATCTGCTAGCCGACCAGCATGGAAGGGGAAGCCTGGCTGCCACTGAGTTCCTGAGCAGGTTTCCAAGCTGGAGGCCCTCTGGCTCTACAAGCTCGAGCGTCCTGCCTAGGACTTGCCTCTGGCAACAGAGTGGGTGCCAAGGGCCTGTGGGCTGGAGGGTGCTCGGAAGCCGCAGGGGAGGCTTGGGGCACCCAGTGCTCTGGGATGGAAAACGCTGCAGGCCTGAGCCTCCAGGCACTCCTGCAGGCCTTTGGAGTGGGAAAGCTGTCCTTAGCAGAAGGCTCCCTGCCAAGGGCTGCTGGCCTTTGTGGCTGGCTCAGCTGCAGCTTCCTCGCAGGCTGCTGGTCCAGGGGCGTGTGTGCCCTGGTCCAGAGTGCTGTAGGAGGAGGTCCTAGCAAGGGGCGAGCAAGCCCCTTGTTCCCTTGGCATAGACTGGGCTGTGCACACAGAGGCCTGCCAGCAGTGAAGACAGTGCGGGCAGCAAGGGGGTGTGGCAGGCAGCGCAGAGGTGGCAGGAGTCCTGCTTGAGAGTGGGGTCCTGGCTGTTTTGTGCTCAGGCCCCAGGGGCCCCGTGCACACACAGCCTCTGGACCTGCAGCTTCCCAGCAGTGCAAGAGACACACAGGCAAGCCCCTGGGGCCTACTCGAATGAACTCTGCTCTGTCGAGGCCCTGCTGGCTGGCAGGGGCCTAGGCCAGCACAGGCCCTAGGGATGGCTTTGGCCTGCCATCCACGTTCCGCACTCGGGCCGTTCTGCCTGTCAGACCCACGCTCCCTCGAGGTGTGCTCCTGAGGCCCTTGGACAGTTGGGGAAGTGGAGGCTCTCCCAGCATGGGAGGCCTGCCTAGCACATTGCTCTGGGTCCAAAGAGGATTCCCTGCGCCTCGGGCCCCGGGGCTACATTTTCTGCACACCGGAGACACTTGGCACACACAGCGTTTGCCCATGGAAAGCGGTGTGCCAGAGAGCACCCGCCTGGGACGTATGGCCCTCTCCCATAGAAGCCCTCCATGCAGCAGGCTGTCAGGGATTCGGCTGCAGGCCTTTGTGGCTGGAGAGACAGCAGCTCCTCTGGAGGCTCTGGGTCAGTGTGCACTCCCCTGCGAGGAAACGAGGCGTGTGGGATGATTCCCTGCCCAAGAATGGCAAGCAGCCTGCTCCATCCGATGAGACGCACGTGTGGTGAGAGAGGCTTGGCAGCAGAGAAGAAGCAAGAGGGGCATCCAGGGAGGGGATGTGCATGCAGCTCGGAGGCCCCAGATCTCCTGCTTCCCAACCCGGGAAGGCCGGCTATGCCCATCAGGCCCCATTCCCAAGCGCACACCCAGCTTCTGGATCTGCCCTTTCCCAGCCCTGAAAACACACACAGGCCGTACCCGGAGCCCTGCCGAGGGGGACCTTTGCTCCCCGGGTGGGCCGAATGGCACGACTGTGTGAGGGCAGAGAAGGCCCCAGGAGGCTCTCAGGGAGCTGCCCCAGCATAGCAGTGCTCAGGAAAAGGCACTCTTCTTTCTGCAGGCTGGGTGCACCCTCGAGTTTCTGCTTGAGGCAGAGAGAGCTGAGCCAGGCGATTCCCCGGCTGAAGGCAAAGCAGAGAGTTTCTCGGTGGAGCGATGGCTCCATCTGCTAGCCGACCAGCATGGAAGGGGAAGCCTGGCTGCCACTGAGTTCCTGAGCAGGTTTCCAAGCTGGAGGCCCTCTGGCTCTACAAGCTCGAGCGTCCTGCCTAGGACTTGCCTCTGGCAACAGAGTGGGTGCCAAGGGCCTGTGGGCTGGAGGGTGCTCGGAAGCCGCAGGGGAGGCTTGGGGCACCCAGTGCTCTGGGATGGAAAACGCTGCAGGCCTGAGCCTCCAGGCACTCCTGCAGGCCTTTGGAGTGGGAAAGCTGTCCTTAGCAGAAGGCTCCCTGCCAAGGGCTGCTGGCCTTTGTGGCTGGCTCAGCTGCAGCTTCCTCGCAGGCTGCTGGTCCAGGGGCGTGTGTGCCCTGGTCCAGAGTGCTGTAGGAGGAGGTCCTAGCAAGGGGCGAGCAAGCCCCTTGTTCCCTTGGCATAGACTGGGCTGTGCACACAGAGGCCTGCCAGCAGTGAAGACAGTGCGGGCAGCAAGGGGGTGTGGCAGGCAGCGCAGAGGTGGCAGGAGTCCTGCTTGAGAGTGGGGTCCTGGCTGTTTTGTGCTCAGGCCCCAGGGGCCCCGTGCACACACAGCCTCTGGACCTGCAGCTTCCCAGCAGTGCAAGAGACACACAGGCAAGCCCCTGGGGCCTACTCGAATGAACTCTGCTCTGTCGAGGCCCTGCTGGCTGGCAGGGGCCTAGGCCAGCACAGGCCCTAGGGATGGCTTTGGCCTGCCATCCACGTTCCGCACTCGGGCCGTTCTGCCTGTCAGACCCACGCTCCCTCGAGGTGTGCTCCTGAGGCCCTTGGACAGTTGGGGAAGTGGAGGCTCTCCCAGCATGGGAGGCCTGCCTAGCACATTGCTCTGGGTCCAAAGAGGATTCCCTGCGCCTCGGGCCCCGGGGCTACATTTTCTGCACACCGGAGACACTTGGCACACACAGCGTTTGCCCATGGAAAGCGGTGTGCCAGAGAGCACCCGCCTGGACGTATGGCCCTCTCCCATAGAAGCCCTCCATGCAGCAGGCTGTCAGGGATTCGGCTGCAGGCCTTTGTGGCTGGAGAGACAGCAGCTCCTCTGGAGGCTCTGGGTCAGTGTGCACTCCCCTGCGAGGAAACGAGGCGTGTGGGATGATTCCCTGCCCAAGAATGGCAAGCAGCCTGCTCCATCCGATGAGACGCACGTGTGGTGAGAGAGGCTTGGCAGCAGAGAAGAAGCAAGAGGGGCATCCAGGGAGGGGATGTGCATGCAGCTCGGAGGCCCCAGATCTCCTGCTTCCCAACCCGGGAAGGCCGGCTATGCCCATCAGGCCCCATTCCCAAGCGCACACCCAGCTTCTGGATCTGCCCTTTCCCAGCCCTGAAAACACACACAGGCCGTACCCGGAGCCCTGCCGAGGGGGACCTTTGCTCCCCGGGTGGGCCGAATGGCACGACTGTGTGAGGGCAGAGAAGGCCCCAGGAGGCTCTCAGGGAGCTGCCCCAGCATAGCAGTGCTCAGGAAAAGGCACTCTTCTTTCTGCAGGCTGGGTGCACCCTCGAGTTTCTGCTTGAGGCAGAGAGAGCTGAGCCAGGCGATTCCCCGGCTGAAGGCAAAGCAGAGAGTTTCTCGGTGGAGCGATGGCTCCATCTGCTAGCCGACCAGCATGGAAGGGGAAGCCTGGCTGCCACTGAGTTCCTGAGCAGGTTTCCAAGCTGGAGGCCCTCTGGCTCTACAAGCTCGAGCGTCCTGCCTAGGACTTGCCTCTGGCAACAGAGTGGGTGCCAAGGGCCTGTGGGCTGGAGGGTGCTCGGAAGCCGCAGGGGAGGCTTGGGGCACCCAGTGCTCTGGGATGGAAAACGCTGCAGGCCTGAGCCTCCAGGCACTCCTGCAGGCCTTTGGAGTGGGAAAGCTGTCCTTAGCAGAAGGCTCCCTGCCAAGGGCTGCTGGCCTTTGTGGCTGGCTCAGCTGCAGCTTCCTCGCAGGCTGCTGGTCCAGGGGCGTGTGTGCCCTGGTCCAGAGTGCTGTAGGAGGAGGTCCTAGCAAGGGGCGAGCAAGCCCCTTGTTCCCTTGGCATAGACTGGGCTGTGCACACAGAGGCCTGCCAGCAGTGAAGACAGTGCGGGCAGCAAGGGGGTGTGGCAGGCAGCGCAGAGGTGGCAGGAGTCCTGCTTGAGAGTGGGGTCCTGGCTGTTTTGTGCTCAGGCCCCAGGGGCCCCGTGCACACACAGCCTCTGGACCTGCAGCTTCCCAGCAGTGCAAGAGACACACAGGCAAGCCCCTGGGGCCTACTCGAATGAACTCTGCTCTGTC
The DNA here is from genome assembly GCF_030028045.1 of Hippopotamus amphibius kiboko. Taxonomy (NCBI): domain Eukaryota; kingdom Metazoa; phylum Chordata; class Mammalia; order Artiodactyla; family Hippopotamidae; genus Hippopotamus; species Hippopotamus amphibius. The sequence continues at coordinate 47,944 of NW_026648359.1, forward strand.
GAGGCCCTGCTGGCTGGCAGGGGCCTAGGCCAGCACAGGCCCTAGGGATGGCTTTGGCCTGCCATCCACGTTCCGCACTCGGGCCGTTCTGCCTGTCAGACCCACGCTCCCTCGAGGTGTGCTCCTGAGGCCCTTGGACAGTTGGGGAAGTGGAGGCTCTCCCAGCATGGGAGGCCTGCCTAGCACATTGCTCTGGGTCCAAAGAGGATTCCTGCGCCTCGGGCCCCGGGGCTACATTTTCTGCACACCGGAGACACTTGGCACACACAGCGTTTGCCCATGGAAAGCGGTGTGCCAGAGAGCACCCGCCTGGGACGTATGGCCCTCTCCCATAGAAGCCCTCCATGCAGCAGGCTGTCAGGGATTCGGCTGCAGGCCTTTGTGGCTGGAGAGACAGCAGCTCCTCTGGAGGCTCTGGGTCAGTGTGCACTCCCCTGCGAGGAAACGAGGCGTGTGGGATGATTCCCTGCCCAAGAATGGCAAGCAGCCTGCTCCATCCGATGAGACGCACGTGTGGTGAGAGAGGCTTGGCAGCAGAGAAGAAGCAAGAGGGGCATCCAGGGAGGGGATGTGCATGCAGCTCGGAGGCCCCAGATCTCCTGCTTCCCAACCCGGGAAGGCCGGCTATGCCCATCAGGCCCCATTCCCAAGCGCACACCCAGCTTCTGGATCTGCCCTTTCCCAGCCCTGAAAACACACACAGGCCGTACCCGGAGCCCTGCCGAGGGGGACCTTTGCTCCCCGGGTGGGCCGAATGGCACGACTGTGTGAGGGCAGAGAAGGCCCCAGGAGGCTCTCAGGGAGCTGCCCCAGCATAGCAGTGCTCAGGAAAAGGCACTCTTCTTTCTGCAGGCTGGGTGCACCCTCGAGTTTCTGCTTGAGGCAGAGAGAGCTGAGCCAGGCGATTCCCCGGCTGAAGGCAAAGCAGAGAGTTTCTCGGTGGAGCGATGGCTCCATCTGCTAGCCGACCAGCATGGAAGGGGAAGCCTGGCTGCCACTGAGTTCCTGAGCAGGTTTCCAAGCTGGAGGCCCTCTGGCTCTACAAGCTCGAGCGTCCTGCCTAGGACTTGCCTCTGGCAACAGAGTGGGTGCCAAGGGCCTGTGGGCTGGAGGGTGCTCGGAAGCCGCAGGGGAGGCTTGGGGCACCCAGTGCTCTGGGATGGAAAACGCTGCAGGCCTGAGCCTCCAGGCACTCCTGCAGGCCTTTGGAGTGGGAAAGCTGTCCTTAGCAGAAGGCTCCCTGCCAAGGGCTGCTGGCCTTTGTGGCTGGCTCAGCTGCAGCTTCCTCGCAGGCTGCTGGTCCAGGGGCGTGTGTGCCCTGGTCCAGAGTGCTGTAGGAGGAGGTCCTAGCAAGGGGCGAGCAAGCCCCTTGTTCCCTTGGCATAGACTGGGCTGTGCACACAGAGGCCTGCCAGCAGTGAAGACAGTGCGGGCAGCAAGGGGGTGTGGCAGGCAGCGCAGAGGTGGCAGGAGTCCTGCTTGAGAGTGGGGTCCTGGCTGTTTTGTGCTCAGGCCCCAGGGGCCCCGTGCACACACAGCCTCTGGACCTGCAGCTTCCCAGCAGTGCAAGAGACACACAGGCAAGCCCCTGGGGCCTACTCGAATGAACTCTGCTCTGTCGAGGCCCTGCTGGCTGGCAGGGGCCTAGGCCAGCACAGGCCCTAGGGATGGCTTTGGCCTGCCATCCACGTTCCGCACTCGGGCCGTTCTGCCTGTCAGACCCACGCTCCCTCGAGGTGTGCTCCTGAGGCCCTTGGACAGTTGGGGAAGTGGAGGCTCTCCCAGCATGGGAGGCCTGCCTAGCACATTGCTCTGGGTCCAAAGAGGATTCCCTGCGCCTCGGGCCCCGGGGCTACATTTTCTGCACACCGGAGACACTTGGCACACACAGCGTTTGCCCATGGAAAGCGGTGTGCCAGAGAGCACCCGCCTGGGACGTATGGCCCTCTCCCATAGAAGCCCTCCATGCAGCAGGCTGTCAGGGATTCGGCTGCAGGCCTTTGTGGCTGGAGAGACAGCAGCTCCTCTGGAGGCTCTGGGTCAGTGTGCACTCCCCTGCGAGGAAACGAGGCGTGTGGGATGATTCCCTGCCCAAGAATGGCAAGCAGCCTGCTCCATCCGATGAGACGCACGTGTGGTGAGAGAGGCTTGGCAGCAGAGAAGAAGCAAGAGGGGCATCCAGGGAGGGGATGTGCATGCAGCTCGGAGGCCCCAGATCTCCTGCTTCCCAACCCGGGAAGGCCGGCTATGCCCATCAGGCCCCATTCCCAAGCGCACACCCAGCTTCTGGATCTGCCCTTTCCCAGCCCTGAAAACACACACAGGCCGTACCCGGAGCCCTGCCGAGGGGGACCTTTGCTCCCCGGGTGGGCCGAATGGCACGACTGTGTGAGGGCAGAGAAGGCCCCAGGAGGCTCTCAGGGAGCTGCCCCAGCATAGCAGTGCTCAGGAAAAGGCACTCTTCTTTCTGCAGGCTGGGTGCACCCTCGAGTTTCTGCTTGAGGCAGAGAGAGCTGAGCCAGGCGATTCCCCGGCTGAAGGCAAAGCAGAGAGTTTCTCGGTGGAGCGATGGCTCCATCTGCTAGCCGACCAGCATGGAAGGGGAAGCCTGGCTGCCACTGAGTTCCTGAGCAGGTTTCCAAGCTGGAGGCCCTCTGGCTCTACAAGCTCGAGCGTCCTGCCTAGGACTTGCCTCTGGCAACAGAGTGGGTGCCAAGGGCCTGTGGGCTGGAGGGTGCTCGGAAGCCGCAGGGGAGGCTTGGGGCACCCAGTGCTCTGGGATGGAAAACGCTGCAGGCCTGAGCCTCCAGGCACTCCTGCAGGCCTTTGGAGTGGGAAAGCTGTCCTTAGCAGAAGGCTCCCTGCCAAGGGCTGCTGGCCTTTGTGGCTGGCTCAGCTGCAGCTTCCTCGCAGGCTGCTGGTCCAGGGGCGTGTGTGCCCTGGTCCAGAGTGCTGTAGGAGGAGGTCCTAGCAAGGGGCGAGCAAGCCCCTTGTTCCCTTGGCATAGACTGGGCTGTGCACACAGAGGCCTGCCAGCAGTGAAGACAGTGCGGGCAGCAAGGGGGTGTGGCAGGCAGCGCAGAGGTGGCAGGAGTCCTGCTTGAGAGTGGGGTCCTGGCTGTTTTGTGCTCAGGCCCCAGGGGCCCCGTGCACACACAGCCTCTGGACCTGCAGCTTCCCAGCAGTGCAAGAGACACACAGGCAAGCCCCTGGGGCCTACTCGAATGAACTCTGCTCTGTCGAGGCCCTGCTGGCTGGCAGGGGCCTAGGCCAGCACAGGCCCTAGGGATGGCTTTGGCCTGCCATCCACGTTCCGCACTCGGGCCGTTCTGCCTGTCAGACCCACGCTCCCTCGAGGTGTGCTCCTGAGGCCCTTGGACAGTTGGGGAAGTGGAGGCTCTCCCAGCATGGGAGGCCTGCCTAGCACATTGCTCTGGGTCCAAAGAGGATTCCCTGCGCCTCGGGCCCCGGGGCTACATTTTCTGCACACCGGAGACACTTGGCACACACAGCGTTTGCCCATGGAAAGCGGTGTGCCAGAGAGCACCCGCCTGGGACGTATGGCCCTCTCCCATAGAAGCCCTCCATGCAGCAGGCTGTCAGGGATTCGGCTGCAGGCCTTTGTGGCTGGAGAGACAGCAGCTCCTCTGGAGGCTCTGGGTCAGTGTGCACTCCCCTGCGAGGAAACGAGGCGTGTGGGATGATTCCCTGCCCAAGAATGGCAAGCAGCCTGCTCCATCCGATGAGACGCACGTGTGGTGAGAGAGGCTTGGCAGCAGAGAAGAAGCAAGAGGGGCATCCAGGGAGGGGATGTGCATGCAGCTCGGAGGCCCCAGATCTCCTGCTTCCCAACCCGGGAAGGCCGGCTATGCCCATCAGGCCCCATTCCCAAGCGCACACCCAGCTTCTGGATCTGCCCTTTCCCAGCCCTGAAAACACACACAGGCCGTACCCGGAGCCCTGCCGAGGGGGACCTTTGCTCCCCGGGTGGGCCGAATGGCACGACTGTGTGAGGGCAGAGAAGGCCCCAGGAGGCTCTCAGGGAGCTGCCCCAGCATAGCAGTGCTCAGGAAAAGGCACTCTTCTTTCTGCAGGCTGGGTGCACCCTCGAGTTTCTGCTTGAGGCAGAGAGAGCTGAGCCAGGCGATTCCCCGGCTGAAGGCAAAGCAGAGAGTTTCTCGGTGGAGCGATGGCTCCATCTGCTAGCCGACCAGCATGGAAGGGGAAGCCTGGCTGCCACTGAGTTCCTGAGCAGGTTTCCAAGCTGGAGGCCCTCTGGCTCTACAAGCTCGAGCGTCCTGCCTAGGACTTGCCTCTGGCAACAGAGTGGGTGCCAAGGGCCTGTGGGCTGGAGGGTGCTCGGAAGCCGCAGGGGAGGCTTGGGGCACCCAGTGCTCTGGGATGGAAAACGCTGCAGGCCTGAGCCTCCAGGCACTCCTGCAGGCCTTTGGAGTGGGAAAGCTGTCCTTAGCAGAAGGCTCCCTGCCAAGGGCTGCTGGCCTTTGTGGCTGGCTCAGCTGCAGCTTCCTCGCAGGCTGCTGGTCCAGGGGCGTGTGTGCCCTGGTCCAGAGTGCTGTAGGAGGAGGTCCTAGCAAGGGGCGAGCAAGCCCCTTGTTCCCTTGGCATAGACTGGGCTGTGCACACAGAGGCCTGCCAGCAGTGAAGACAGTGCGGGCAGCAAGGGGGTGTGGCAGGCAGCGCAGAGGTGGCAGGAGTCCTGCTTGAGAGTGGGGTCCTGGCTGTTTTGTGCTCAGGCCCCAGGGGCCCCGTGCACACACAGCCTCTGGACCTGCAGCTTCCCAGCAGTGCAAGAGACACACAGGCAAGCCCCTGGGGCCTACTCGAATGAACTCTGCTCTGTCGAGGCCCTGCTGGCTGGCAGGGGCCTAGGCCAGCACAGGCCCTAGGGATGGCTTTGGCCTGCCATCCACGTTCCGCACTCGGGCCGTTCTGCCTGTCAGACCCACGCTCCCTCGAGGTGTGCTCCTGAGGCCCTTGGACAGTTGGGGAAGTGGAGGCTCTCCCAGCATGGGAGGCCTGCCTAGCACATTGCTCTGGGTCCAAAGAGGATTCCCTGCGCCTCGGGCCCCGGGGCTACATTTTCTGCACACCGGAGACACTTGGCACACACAGCGTTTGCCCATGGAAAGCGGTGTGCCAGAGAGCACCCGCCTGGGACGTATGGCCCTCTCCCATAGAAGCCCTCCATGCAGCAGGCTGTCAGGGATTCGGCTGCAGGCCTTTGTGGCTGGAGAGACAGCAGCTCCTCTGGAGGCTCTGGGTCAGTGTGCACTCCCCTGCGAGGAAACGAGGCGTGTGGGATGATTCCCTGCCCAAGAATGGCAAGCAGCCTGCTCCATCCGATGAGACGCACGTGTGGTGAGAGAGGCTTGGCAGCAGAGAAGAAGCAAGAGGGGCATCCAGGGAGGGGATGTGCATGCAGCTCGGAGGCCCCAGATCTCCTGCTTCCCAACCCGGGAAGGCCGGCTATGCCCATCAGGCCCCATTCCCAAGCGCACACCCAGCTTCTGGATCTGCCCTTTCCCAGCCCTGAAAACACACACAGGCCGTACCCGGAGCCCTGCCGAGGGGGACCTTTGCTCCCCGGGTGGGCCGAATGGCACGACTGTGTGAGGGCAGAGAAGGCCCCAGGAGGCTCTCAGGGAGCTGCCCCAGCATAGCAGTGCTCAGGAAAAGGCACTCTTCTTTCTGCAGGCTGGGTGCACCCTCGAGTTTCTGCTTGAGGCAGAGAGAGCTGAGCCAGGCGATTCCCCGGCTGAAGGCAAAGCAGAGAGTTTCTCGGTGGAGCGATGGCTCCATCTGCTAGCCGACCAGCATGGAAGGGGAAGCCTGGCTGCCACTGAGTTCCTGAGCAGGTTTCCAAGCTGGAGGCCCTCTGGCTCTACAAGCTCGAGCGTCCTGCCTAGGACTTGCCTCTGGCAACAGAGTGGGTGCCAAGGGCCTGTGGGCTGGAGGGTGCTCGGAAGCCGCAGGGGAGGCTTGGGGCACCCAGTGCTCTGGGATGGAAAACGCTGCAGGCCTGAGCCTCCAGGCACTCCTGCAGGCCTTTGGAGTGGGAAAGCTGTCCTTAGCAGAAGGCTCCCTGCCAAGGGCTGCTGGCCTTTGTGGCTGGCTCAGCTGCAGCTTCCTCGCAGGCTGCTGGTCCAGGGGCGTGTGTGCCCTGGTCCAGAGTGCTGTAGGAGGAGGTCCTAGCAAGGGGCGAGCAAGCCCCTTGTTCCCTTGGCATAGACTGGGCTGTGCACACAGAGGCCTGCCAGCAGTGAAGACAGTGCGGGCAGCAAGGGGGTGTGGCAGGCAGCGCAGAGGTGGCAGGAGTCCTGCTTGAGAGTGGGGTCCTGGCTGTTTTGTGCTCAGGCCCCAGGGGCCCCGTGCACACACAGCCTCTGGACCTGCAGCTTCCCAGCAGTGCAAGAGACACACAGGCAAGCCCCTGGGGCCTACTCGAATGAACTCTGCTCTGTCGAGGCCCTGCTGGCTGGCAGGGGCCTAGGCCAGCACAGGCCCTAGGGATGGCTTTGGCCTGCCATCCACGTTCCGCACTCGGGCCGTTCTGCCTGTCAGACCCACGCTCCCTCGAGGTGTGCTCCTGAGGCCCTTGGACAGTTGGGGAAGTGGAGGCTCTCCCAGCATGGGAGGCCTGCCTAGCACATTGCTCTGGGTCCAAAGAGGATTCCCTGCGCCTCGGGCCCCGGGGCTACATTTTCTGCACACCGGAGACACTTGGCACACACAGCGTTTGCCCATGGAAAGCGGTGTGCCAGAGAGCACCCGCCTGGGACGTATGGCCCTCTCCCATAGAAGCCCTCCATGCAGCAGGCTGTCAGGGATTCGGCTGCAGGCCTTTGTGGCTGGAGAGACAGCAGCTCCTCTGGAGGCTCTGGGTCAGTGTGCACTCCCCTGCGAGGAAACGAGGCGTGTGGGATGATTCCCTGCCCAAGAATGGCAAGCAGCCTGCTCCATCCGATGAGACGCACGTGTGGTGAGAGAGGCTTGGCAGCAGAGAAGAAGCAAGAGGGGCATCCAGGGAGGGGATGTGCATGCAGCTCGGAGGCCCCAGATCTCCTGCTTCCCAACCCGGGAAGGCCGGCTATGCCCATCAGGCCCCATTCCCAAGCGCACACCCAGCTTCTGGATCTGCCCTTTCCCAGCCCTGAAAACACACACAGGCCGTACCCGGAGCCCTGCCGAGGGGGACCTTTGCTCCCCGGGTGGGCCGAATGGCACGACTGTGTGAGGGCAGAGAAGGCCCCAGGAGGCTCTCAGGGAGCTGCCCCAGCATAGCAGTGCTCAGGAAAAGGCACTCTTCTTTCTGCAGGCTGGGTGCACCCTCGAGTTTCTGCTTGAGGCAGAGAGAGCTGAGCCAGGCGATTCCCCGGCTGAAGGCAAAGCAGAGAGTTTCTCGGTGGAGCGATGGCTCCATCTGCTAGCCGACCAGCATGGAAGGGGAAGCCTGGCTGCCACTGAGTTCCTGAGCAGGTTTCCAAGCTGGAGGCCCTCTGGCTCTACAAGCTCGAGCGTCCTGCCTAGGACTTGCCTCTGGCAACAGAGTGGGTGCCAAGGGCCTGTGGGCTGGAGGGTGCTCGGAAGCCGCAGGGGAGGCTTGGGGCACCCAGTGCTCTGGGATGGAAAACGCTGCAGGCCTGAGCCTCCAGGCACTCCTGCAGGCCTTTGGAGTGGGAAAGCTGTCCTTAGCAGAAGGCTCCCTGCCAAGGGCTGCTGGCCTTTGTGGCTGGCTCAGCTGCAGCTTCCTCGCAGGCTGCTGGTCCAGGGGCGTGTGTGCCCTGGTCCAGAGTGCTGTAGGAGGAGGTCCTAGCAAGGGGCGAGCAAGCCCCTTGTTCCCTTGGCATAGACTGGGCTGTGCACACAGAGGCCTGCCAGCAGTGAAGACAGTGCGGGCAGCAAGGGGGTGTGGCAGGCAGCGCAGAGGTGGCAGGAGTCCTGCTTGAGAGTGGGGTCCTGGCTGTTTTGTGCTCAGGCCCCAGGGGCCCCGTGCACACACAGCCTCTGGACCTGCAGCTTCCCAGCAGTGCAAGAGACACACAGGCAAGCCCCTGGGGCCTACTCGAATGAACTCTGCTCTGTCGAGGCCCTGCTGGCTGGCAGGGGCCTAGGCCAGCACAGGCCCTAGGGATGGCTTTGGCCTGCCATCCACGTTCCGCACTCGGGCCGTTCTGCCTGTCAGACCCACGCTCCCTCGAGGTGTGCTCCTGAGGCCCTTGGACAGTTGGGGAAGTGGAGGCTCTCCCAGCATGGGAGGCCTGCCTAGCACATTGCTCTGGGTCCAAAGAGGATTCCCTGCGCCTCGGGCCCCGGGGCTACATTTTCTGCACACCGGAGACACTTGGCACACACAGCGTTTGCCCATGGAAAGCGGTGTGCCAGAGAGCACCCGCCTGGGACGTATGGCCCTCTCCCATAGAAGCCCTCCATGCAGCAGGCTGTCAGGGATTCGGCTGCAGGCCTTTGTGGCTGGAGAGACAGCAGCTCCTCTGGAGGCTCTGGGTCAGTGTGCACTCCCCTGCGAGGAAACGAGGCGTGTGGGATGATTCCCTGCCCAAGAATGGCAAGCAGCCTGCTCCATCCGATGAGACGCACGTGTGGTGAGAGAGGCTTGGCAGCAGAGAAGAAGCAAGAGGGGCATCCAGGGAGGGGATGTGCATGCAGCTCGGAGGCCCCAGATCTCCTGCTTCCCAACCCGGGAAGGCCGGCTATGCCCATCAGGCCCCATTCCCAAGTGCACACCCAGCTTCTGGATCTGCCCTTTCCCAGCCCTGAAAACACACACAGGCCGTACCCGGAGCCCTGCCGAGGGGGACCTTTGCTCCCCGGGTGGGCCGAATGGCACGACTGTGTGAGGGCAGAGAAGGCCCCAGGAGGCTCTCAGGGAGCTGCCCCAGCATAGCAGTGCTCAGGAAAAGGCACTCTTCTTTCTGCAGGCTGGGTGCACCCTCGAGTTTCTGCTTGAGGCAGAGAGAGCTGAGCCAGGCGACTCCCCGGCTGAAGGCAAAGCAGAGAGTTTCTCGGTGGAGCGATGGCTCCATCTGCTAGCCGACCAGCATGGAAGGGGAAGCCTGGCTGCCACTGAGTTCCTGAGCAGGTTTCCAAGCTGGAGGCCCTCTGGCTCTACAAGCTCGAGCGTCCTGCCTAGGACTTGCCTCTGGCAACAGAGTGGGTGCCAAGGGCCTGTGGGCTGGAGGGTGCTCGGAAGCCGCAGGGGAGGCTTGGGGCACCCAGTGCTCTGGGATGGAAAACGCTGCAGGCCTGAGCCTCCAGGCACTCCTGCAGGCCTTTGGAGTGGGAAAGCTGTCCTTAGCAGAAGGCTCCCTGCCAAGGGCTGCTGGCCTTTGTGGCTGGCTCAGCTGCAGCTTCCTCGCAGGCTGCTGGTCCAGGGGCGTGTGTGCCCTGGTCCAGAGTGCTGTAGGAGGAGGTCCTAGCAAGGGGCGAGCAAGCCCCTTGTTCCCTTGGCATAGACTGGGCTGTGCACACAGAGGCCTGCCAGCAGTGAAGACAGTGCGGGCAGCAAGGGGGTGTGGCAGGCAGCGCAGAGGTGGCAGGAGTCCTGCTTGAGAGTGGGGTCCTGGCTGTTTTGTGCTCAGGCCCCAGGGGCCCCGTGCACACACAGCCTCTGGACCTGCAGCTTCCCAGCAGTGCAAGAGACACACAGGCAAGCCCCTGGGGCCTACTCGAATGAACTCTGCTCTGTCGAGGCCCTGCTGGCTGGCAGGGGCCTAGGCCAGCACAGGCCCTAGGGATGGCTTTGGCCTGCCATCCACGTTCCGCACTCGGGCCGTTCTGCCTGTCAGACCCACGCTCCCTCGAGGTGTGCTCCTGAGGCCCTTGGACAGTTGGGGAAGTGGAGGCTCTCCCAGCATGGGAGGCCTGCCTAGCACATTGCTCTGGGTCCAAAGAGGATTCCCTGCGCCTCGGGCCCCGGGGCTACATTTTCTGCACACCGGAGACACTTGGCACACACAGCGTTTGCCCATGGAAAGTGGTGTGCCAGAGAGCACCCGCCTGGGACGTATGGCCCTCTCCCATAGAAGCCCTCCATGCAGCAGGCTGTCAGGGATTCGGCTGCAGGCCTTTGTGGCTGGAGAGACAGCAGCTCCTCTGGAGGCTCTGGGTCAGTGTGCACTCCCCTGCGAGGAAACGAGGCGTGTGGGATGATTCCCTGCCCAAGAATGGCAAGCAGCCTGCTCCATCCGATGAGACGCACGTGTGGTGAGAGAGGCTTGGCAGCAGAGAAGAAGCAAGAGGGGCATCCAGGGAGGGGATGTGCATGCAGCTCGGAGGCCCCAGATCTCCTGCTTCCCAACCCGGGAAGGCCGGCTATGCCCATCAGGCCCCATTCCCAAGCGCACACCCAGCTTCTGGATCTGCCCTTTCCCAGCCCTGAAAACACACACAGGCCGTACCCGGAGCCCTGCCGAGGGGGACCTTTGCTCCCCGGGTGGGCCGAATGGCACGACTGTGTGAGGGCAGAGAAGGCCCCAGGAGGCTCTCAGGGAGCTGCCCCAGCATAGCAGTGCTCAGGAAAAGGCACTCTTCTTTCTGCAGGCTGGGTGCACCCTCGAGTTTCTGCTTGAGGCAGAGAGAGCTGAGCCAGGCGATTCCCCGGCTGAAGGCAAAGCAGAGAGTTTCTCGGTGGAGCGATGGCTCCATCTGCTAGCCGACCAGCATGGAAGGGGAAGCCTGGCTGCCACTGAGTTCCTGAGCAGGTTTCCAAGCTGGAGGCCCTCTGGCTCTACAAGCTCGAGCGTCCTGCCTAGGACTTGCCTCTGGCAACAGAGTGGGTGCCAAGGGCCTGTGGGCTGGAGGGTGCTCGGAAGCCGCAGGGGAGGCTTGGGGCACCCAGTGCTCTGGGATGGAAAACGCTGCAGGCCTGAGCCTCCAGGCACTCCTGCAGGCCTTTGGAGTGGGAAAGCTGTCCTTAGCAGAAGGCTCCCTGCCAAGGGCTGCTGGCCTTTGTGGCTGGCTCAGCTGCAGCTTCCTCGCAGGCTGCTGGTCCAGGGGCGTGTGTGCCCTGGTCCAGAGTGCTGTAGGAGGAGGTCCTAGCAAGGGGCGAGCAAGCCCCTTGTTCCCTTGGCATAGACTGGGCTGTGCACACAGAGGCCTGCCAGCAGTGAAGACAGTGCGGGCAGCAAGGGGGTGTGGCAGGCAGCGCAGAGGTGGCAGGAGTCCTGCTTGAGAGTGGGGTCCTGGCTGTTTTGTGCTCAGGCCCCAGGGGCCCCGTGCACACACAGCCTCCGGACCTGCAGCTTCCCAGCAGTGCAAGAGACACACAGGCAAGCCCCTGGGGCCTACTCGAATGAACTCTGCTCTGTCGAGGCCCTGCTGGCTGGCAGGGGCCTAGGCCAGCACAGGCCCTAGGGATGGCTTTGGCCTGCCATCCACGTTCCGCACTCGGGCCGTTCTGCCTGTCAGACCCACGCTCCCTCGAGGTGTGCTCCTGAGGCCCTTGGACAGTTGGGGAAGTGGAGGCTCTCCCAGCATGGGAGGCCTGCCTAGCACATTGCTCTGGGTCCAAAGAGGATTCCCTGCGCCTCGGGCCCCGGGGCTACATTTTCTGCACACCGGAGACACTTGGCACACACAGCGTTTGCCCATGGAAAGCGGTGTGCCAGAGAGCACCCGCCTGGGACGTATGGCCCTCTCCCATAGAAGCCCTCCATGCAGCAGGCTGTCAGGGATTCGGCTGCAGGCCTTTGTGGCTGGAGAGACAGCAGCTCCTCTGGAGGCTCTGGGTCAGTGTGCACTCCCCTGCGAGGAAACGAGGCGTGTGGGATGATTCCCTGCCCAAGAATGGCAAGCAGCCTGCTCCATCCGATGAGACGCACGTGTGGTGAGAGAGGCTTGGCAGCAGAGAAGAAGCAAGAGGGGCATCCAGGGAGGGGATGTGCATGCAGCTCGGAGGCCCCAGATCTCCTGCTTCCCAACCCGGGAAGGCCGGCTATGCCCATCAGGCCCCATTCCCAAGCGCACACCCAGCTTCTGGATCTGCCCTTTCCCAGCCCTGAAAACACACACAGGCCGTACCCGGAGCCCTGCCGAGGGGGACCTTTGCTCCCCGGGTGGGCCGAATGGCACGACTGTGTGAGGGCAGAGAAGGCCCCAGGAGGCTCTCAGGGAGCTGCCCCAGCATAGCAGTGCTCAGGAAAAGGCACTCTTCTTTCTGCAGGCTGGGTGCACCCTCGAGTTTCTGCTTGAGGCAGAGAGAGCTGAGCCAGGCGATTCCCCGGCTGAAGGCAAAGCAGAGAGTTTCTCGGTGGAGCGATGGCTCCATCTGCTAGCCGACCAGCATGGAAGGGGAAGCCTGGCTGCCACTGAGTTCCTGAGCAGGTTTCCAAGCTGGAGGCCCTCTGGCTCTACAAGCTCGAGCGTCCTGCCTAGGACTTGCCTCTGGCAACAGAGTGGGTGCCAAGGGCCTGTGGGCTGGAGGGTGCTCGGAAGCCGCAGGGGAGGCTTGGGGCACCCAGTGCTCTGGGATGGAAAACGCTGCAGGCCTGAGCCTCCAGGCACTCCTGCAGGCCTTTGGAGTGGGAAAGCTGTCCTTAGCAGAAGGCTCCCTGCCAAGGGCTGCTGGCCTTTGTGGCTGGCTCAGCTGCAGCTTCCTCGCAGGCTGCTGGTCCAGGGGCGTGTGTGCCCTGGTCCAGAGTGCTGTAGGAGGAGGTCCTAGCAAGGGGCGAGCAAGCCCCTTGTTCCCTTGGCATAGACTGGGCTGTGCACACAGAGGCCTGCCAGCAGTAAAGACAGTGTGGGCAGCAAGGGGGTGTGGCAGGCAGCGCAGAGGTGGCAGGAGTCCTGCTTGAGAGTGGGGTCCTGGCTGTTTTGTGCTCAGGCCCCAGGGGCCCCGTGCACACACAGCCTCTGGACCTGCAGCTTCCCAGCAGTGCAAGAGACACACAGGCAAGCCCCTGGGGCCTACTCGAATGAACTCTGCTCTGTCGAGGCCCTGCTGGCTGGCAGGGGCCTAGGCCAGCACAGGCCCTAGGGATGGCTTTGGCCTGCCATCCACGTTCCGCACTCGGGCCGTTCTGCCTGTCAGACCCACGCTCCCTCGAGGTGTGCTCCTGAGGCCCTTGGACAGTTGGGGAAGTGGAGGCTCTCCCAGCATGGGAGGCCTGCCTGGCGCATTGCTCTGGGTCCAAAGAGGATTCCCTGCGCCTCGGGCCCCGGGGCTACATTTTCTGCACACCGGAGACACTTGGCACACACAGCGTTTGCCCATGGAAAGCGGTGTGCCAGAGAGCACCCGCCTGGGACGTATGGCCCTCTCCCATAGAAGCCCTCCATGCAGCAGGCTGCCAGGGATTCGGCTGCAGGCCTTTGTGGCTGGAGAGACAGCAGCTCCTCTGGAGGCTCTGGGTCAGTGTGCACTCCCCTGCGAGGAAACGAGGCGTGTGGGATGATTCCCTGCCCAAGAATGGCAAGCAGCCTGCTCCATCCGATGAGACGCACGTGTGGTGAGAGAGGCTTGGCAGCAGAGAAGAAGCAAGAGGGGCATCCAGGGAGGGGATGTGCATGCAGCTCGGAGGCCCCAGATCTCCTGCTTCCCAACCCGGGAAGGCCGGCTATGCCCATCAGGCCCCATTCCCAAGCGCACACCCAGCTTCTGGATCTGCCCTTTCCCAGCCCTGAAAACACACACAGGCCGTACCCGGAGCCCTGCCGAGGGGGACCTTTGCTCCCCGGGTGGGCCGAATGGCACGACTGTGTGAGGGCAGAGAAGGCCCCAGGAGGCTCTCAGGGAGCTGCCCCAGCATAGCAGTGCTCAGGAAAAGGCACTCTTCTTTCTGCAGGCTGGGTGCACCCTCGAGTTTCTGCTTGAGGCAGAGAGAGCTGAGCCAGGCGATTCCCCGGCTGAAGGCAAAGCAGAGAGTTTCTCGGTGGAGCGATGGCTCCATCTGCTAGCCGACCAGCATGGAAGGGGAAGCCTGGCTGCCACTGAGTTCCTGAGCAGGTTTCCAAGCTGGAGGCCCTCTGGCTCTACAAGCTCGAGCGTCCTGCCTAGGACTTGCCTCTGGCAACAGAGTGGGTGCCAAGGGCCTGTGGGCTGGAGGGTGCTCGGAAGCCGCAGGGGAGGCTTGGGGCACCCAGTTCTCTGGGATGGAAAACGCTGCAGGCCTGAGCCTCCAGGCACTCCTGCAGGCCTTTGGAGTGGGAAAGCTGTCCTTAGCAGAAGGCTCCCTGCCAAGGGCTGCTGGCCTTTGTGGCTGGCTCAGCTGCAGCTTCCTCGCAGGCTGCTGGTCCAGGGGCGTGTGTGCCCTGGTCCAGAGTGCTGTAGGAGGAGGTCCTAGCAAGGGGCGAGCAAGCCCCTTGTTCCCTTGGCATAGACTGGGCTGTGCACACAGAGGCCTGCCAGCAGTGAAGACAGTGCGGGCAGCAAGGGGGTGTGGCAGGCAGCGCAGAGGTGGCAGGAGTCCTGCTTGAGAGTGGGGTCCTGGCTGTTTTGTGCTCAGGCCCCAGGGGCCCCGTGCACACACAGCCTCTGGACCTGCAGCTTCCCAGCAGTGCAAGAGACACACAGGCAAGCCCCTGGGGCCTACTCGAATGAACTCTGCTCTGTCGAGGCCCTGCTGGCTGGCAGGGGCCTAGGCCAGCACAGGCCCTAGGGATGGCTTTGGCCTGCCATCCACGTTCCGCACTCGGGCCGTTCTGCCTGTCAGACCCACGCTCCCTCGAGGTGTGCTCCTGAGGCCCTTGGACAGTTGGGGAAGTGGAGGCTCTCCCAGCATGGGAGGCCTGCCTAGCACATTGCTCTGGGTCCAAAGAGGATTCCCTGCGCCTCGGGCACCGGGGCTACATTTTCTGCACACCGGAGACACTTGGCACACACAGCGTTTGCCCATGGAAAGTGGTGTGCCAGAGAGCACCCGCCTGGGACGTATGGCCCTCTCCCATAGAAGCCCTCCATGCAGCAGGCTGTCAGGGATTCGGCTGCAGGCCTTTGTGGCTGGAGAGACAGCAGCTCCTCTGGAGGCTCTGGGTCAGTGTGCACTCCCATGCGAGGAAACGAGGCGTGTGGGATGATTCCCTGCCCAAGAATGGCAAGCAGCCTGCTCCATCCGATGAGACGCACGTGTGGTGAGAGAGGCTTGGCAGCAGAGAAGAAGCAAGAGGGGCATCCAGGGAGGGGATGTGCATGCAGCTCGGAGGCCCCAGATCTCCTGCTTCCCAACCCGGGAAGGCCGGCTATGCCCATCAGGCCCCATTCCCAAGCGCACACCCAGCTTCTGGATCTGCCCTTTCCCAGCCCTGAAAACACACACAGGCCGTACCCGGAGCCCTGCCGAGGGGGACCTTTGCTCCCCGGGTGGGCCGAATGGCACGACTGTGTGAGGGCAGAGAAGGCCCCAGGAGGCTCTCAGGGAGCTGCCCCAGCATAGCAGTGCTCAGGAAAAGGCACTCTTCTTTCTGCAGGCTGGGTGCACCCTCGAGTTTCTGCTTGAGGCAGAGAGAGCTGAGCCAGGCGATTCCCCGGCTGAAGGCAAAGCAGAGAGTTTCTCGGTGGAGCGATGGCTCCATCTGCTAGCCGACCAGCATGGAAGGGGAAGCCTGGCTGCCACTGAGTTCCTGAGCAGGTTTCCAAGCTGGAGGCCCTCTGGCTCTACAAGCTCGAGCGTCCTGCCTAGGACTTGCCTCTGGCAACAGAGTGGGTGCCAAGGGCCTGTGGGCTGGAGGGTGCTCGGAAGCCGCAGGGGAGGCTTGGGGCACCCAGTTCTCTGGGATGGAAAACGCTGCAGGCCTGAGCCTCCAGGCACTCCTGCAGGCCTTTGGAGTGGGAAAGCTGTCCTTAGCAGAAGGCTCCCTGCCAAGGGCTGCTGGCCTTTGTGGCTGGCTCAGCTGCAGCTTCCTCGCAGGCTGCTGGTCCAGGGGCGTGTGTGCCCTGGTCCAGAGTGCTGTAGGAGGAGGTCCTAGCAAGGGGCGAGCAAGCCCCTTGTTCCCTTGGCATAGACTGGGCTGTGCACACAGAGGCCTGCCAGCAGTGAAGACAGTGCGGGCAGCAAGGGGGTGTGGCAGGCAGCGCAGAGGTGGCAGGAGTCCTGCTTGAGAGTGGGGTCCTGGCTGTTTTGTGCTCAGGCCCCAGGGGCCCCGTGCACACACAGCCTCTGGACCTGCAGCTTCCCAGCAGTGCAAGAGACACACAGGCAAGCCCCTGGGGCCTACTCGAATGAACTCTGCTCTGTCGAGGCCCTGCTGGCTGGCAGGGGCCTAGGCCAGCACAGGCCCTAGGGATGGCTTTGGCCTGCCATCCACGTTCCGCACTCGGGCCGTTCTGCCTGTCAGACCCACGCTCCCTCGAGGTGTGCTCCTGAGGCCCTTGGACAGTTGGGGAAGTGGAGGCTCTCCCAGCATGGGAGGCCTGCCTAGCACATTGCTCTGGGTCCAAAGAGGATTCCCTGCGCCTCGGGCACCGGGGCTACATTTTCTGCACACCGGAGACACTTGGCACACACAGCGTTTGCCCATGGAAAGTGGTGTGCCAGAGAGCACCCGCCTGGGACGTATGGCCCTCTCCCATAGAAGCCCTCCATGCAGCAGGCTGTCAGGGATTCGGCTGCAGGCCTTTGTGGCTGGAGAGACAGCAGCTCCTCTGGAGGCTCTGGGTCAGTGTGCACTCCCATGCGAGGAAACGAGGCGTGTGGGATGATTCCCTGCCCAAGAATGGCAAGCAGCCTGCTCCATCCGATGAGACGCACGTGTGGTGAGAGAGGCTTGGCAGCAGAGAAGAAGCAAGAGGGGCATCCAGGGAGGGGATGTGCATGCAGCTCGGAGGCCCCAGATCTCCTGCTTCCCAACCCGGGAAGGCCGGCTATGCCCATCAGGCCCCATTCCCAAGCGCACACCCAGCTTCTGGATCTGCCCTTTCCCAGCCCTGAAAACACACACAGGCCGTACCCGGAGCCCTGCCGAGGGGGACCTTTGCTCCCCGGGTGGGCCGAATGGCACGACTGTGTGAGGGCAGAGAAGGCCCCAGGAGGCTCTCAGGGAGCTGCCCCAGCATAGCAGTGCTCAGGAAAAGGCACTCTTCTTTCTGCAGGCTGGGTGCACCCTCGAGTTTCTGCTTGAGGCAGAGAGAGCTGAGCCAGGCGATTCCCCGGCTGAAGGCAAAGCAGAGAGTTTCTCGGTGGAGCGATGGCTCCATCTGCTAGCCGACCAGCATGGAAGGGGAAGCCTGGCTGCCACTGAGTTCCTGAGCAGGTTTCCAAGCTGGAGGCCCTCTGGCTCTACAAGCTCGAGCGTCCTGCCTAGGACTTGCCTCTGGCAACAGAGTGGGTGCCAAGGGCCTGTGGGCTGGAGGGTGCTCGGAAGCCGCAGGGGAGGCTTGGGGCACCCAGTGCTCTGGGATGGAAAACGCTGCAGGCCTGAGCCTCCAGGCACTCCTGCAGGCCTTTGGAGTGGGAAAGCTGTCCTTAGCAGAAGGCTCCCTGCCAAGGGCTGCTGGCCTTTGTGGCTGGCTCAGCTGCAGCTTCCTCGCAGGCTGCTGGTCCAGGGGCGTGTGTGCCCTGGTCCAGAGTGCTGTAGGAGGAGGTCCTAGCAAGGGGCGAGCAAGCCCCTTGTTCCCTTGGCATAGACTGGGCTGTGCACACAGAGGCCTGCCAGCAGTGAAGACAGTGCGGGCAGCAAGGGGGTGTGGCAGGCAGCGCTGAGGTGGCAGGAGTCCTGCTTGAGAGTGGGGTCCTGGCTGTTTTGTGCTCAGGCCCCAGGGGCCCCGTGCACACACAGCCTCTGGACCTGCAGCTTCCCAGCAGTGCAAGAGACACACAGGCAAGCCCCTGGGGCCTACTCGAATGAACTCTGCTCTGTCGAGGCCCTGCTGGCTGGCAGGGGCCTAGGCCAGCACAGGCCCTAGGGATGGCTTTGGCCTGCCATCCACGTTCCGCACTCGGGCCGTTCTGCCTGTCAGACCCACGCTCCCTCGAGGTGTGCTCCTGAGGCCCTTGGACAGTTGGGGAAGTGGAGGCTCTCCCAGCATGGGAGGCCTGCCTAGCACATTGCTCTGGGTCCAAAGAGGATTCCCTGCGCCTCGGGCCCCGGGGCTACATTTTCTGCACACCGGAGACACTTGGCACACACAGCGTTTGCCCATGGAAAGCGGTGTGCCAGAGAGCACCCGCCTGGGACGTATGGCCCTCTCCCATAGAAGCCCTCCATGCAGCAGGCTGTCAGGGATTCGGCTGCAGGCCTTTGTGGCTGGAGAGACAGCAGCTCCTCTGGAGGCTCTGGGTCAGTGTGCACTCCCCTGCGAGGAAACGAGGCGTGTGGGATGATTCCCTGCCCAAGAATGGCAAGCAGCCTGCTCCATCCGATGAGACGCACGTGTGGTGAGAGAGGCTTGGCAGCAGAGAAGAAGCAAGAGGGGCATCCAGGGAGGGGATGTGCATGCAGCTCGGAGGCCCCAGATCTCCTGCTTCCCAACCCGGGAAGGCCGGCTCTGCCCATCAGGCCCCATTCCCAAGCGCACACCCAGCTTCTGGATCTGCCCTTTCCCAGCCCTGAAAACACACACAGGCCGTACCCGGAGCCCTGCCGAGGGGGACCTTTGCTCCCCGGGTGGGCCGAATGGCACGACTGTGTGAGGGCAGAGAAGGCCCCAGGAGGCTCTCAGGGAGCTGCCCCAGCATAGCAGTGCTCAGGAAAAGGCACTCTTCTTTCTGCAGGCTGGGTGCACCCTCGAGTTTCTGCTTGAGGCAGAGAGAGCTGAGCCAGGCGATTCCCCGGCTGAAGGCAAAGCAGAGAGTTTCTCGGTGGAGCGATGGCTCCATCTGCTAGCCGACCAGCATGGAAGGGGAAGCCTGGCTGCCACTGAGTTCCTGAGCAGGTTTCCAAGCTGGAGGCCCTCTGGCTCTACAAGCTCGAGCGTCCTGCCTAGGACTTGCCTCTGGCAACAGAGTGGGTGCCAAGGGCCTGTGGGCTGGAGGGTGCTCGGAAGCCGCAGGGGAGGCTTGGGGCACCCAGTGCTCTGGGATGGAAAACGCTGCAGGCCTGAGCCTCCAGGCACTCCTGCAGGCCTTTGGAGTGGGAAAGCTGTCCTTAGCAGAAGGCTCCCTGCCAAGGGCTGCTGGCCTTTGTGGCTGGCTCAGCTGCAGCTTCCTCGCAGGCTGCTGGTCCAGGGGCGTGTGTGCCCTGGTCCAGAGTGCTGTAGGAGGAGGTCCTAGCAAGGGGCGAGCAAGCCCCTTGTTCCCTTGGCATAGACTGGGCTGTGCACACAGAGGCCTGCCAGCAGTGAAGACAGTGCGGGCAGCAAGGGGGTGTGGCAGGCAGCGCTGAGGTGGCAGGAGTCCTGCTTGAGAGTGGGGTCCTGGCTGTTTTGTGCTCAGGCCCCAGGGGCCCCGTGCACACACAGCCTCTGGACCTGCAGCTTCCCAGCAGTGCAAGAGACACACAGGCAAGCCCCTGGGGCCTACTCGAATGAACTCTGCTCTGTCGAGGCCCTGCTGGCTGGCAGGGGCCTAGGCCAGCACAGGCCCTAGGGATGGCTTTGGCCTGCCATCCACGTTCCGCACTCGGGCCGTTCTGCCTGTCAGACCCACGCTCCCTCGAGGTGTGCTCCTGAGGCCCTTGGACAGTTGGGGAAGTGGAGGCTCTCCCAGCATGGGAGGCCTGCCTAGCACATTGCTCTGGGTCCAAAGAGGATTCCCTGCGCCTCGGGCCCCGGGGCTACATTTTCTGCACACCGGAGACACTTGGCACACACAGCGTTTGCCCATGGAAAGCGGTGTGCCAGAGAGCACCCGCCTGGGACGTATGGCCCTCTCCCATAGAAGCCCTCCATGCAGCAGGCTGTCAGGGATTCGGCTGCAGGCCTTTGTGGCTGGAGAGACAGCAGCTCCTCTGGAGGCTCTGGGTCAGTGTGCACTCCCCTGCGAGGAAACGAGGCGTGTGGGATGATTCCCTGCCCAAGAATGGCAAGCAGCCTGCTCCATCCGATGAGACGCACGTGTGGTGAGAGAGGCTTGGCAGCAGAGAAGAAGCAAGAGGGGCATCCAGGGAGGGGATGTGCATGCAGCTCGGAGGCCCCAGATCTCCTGCTTCCCAACCCGGGAAGGCCGGCTCTGCCCATCAGGCCCCATTCCCAAGCGCACACCCAGCTTCTGGATCTGCCCTTTCCCAGCCCTGAAAACACACACAGGCCGTACCCGGAGCCCTGCCGAGGGGGACCTTTGCTCCCCGGGTGGGCCGAATGGCACGACTGTGTGAGGGCAGAGAAGGCCCCAGGAGGCTCTCAGGGAGCTGCCCCAGCATAGCAGTGCTCAGGAAAAGGCACTCTTCTTTCTGCAGGCTGGGTGCACCCTCGAGTTTCTGCTTGAGGCAGAGAGAGCTGAGCCAGGCGATTCCCCGGCTGAAGGCAAAGCAGAGAGTTTCTCGGTGGAGCGATGGCTCCATCTGCTAGCCGACCAGCATGGAAGGGGAAGCCTGGCTGCCACTGAGTTCCTGAGCAGGTTTCCAAGCTGGAGGCCCTCTGGCTCTACAAGCTCGAGCGTCCTGCCTAGGACTTGCCTCTGGCAACAGAGTGGGTGCCAAGGGCCTGTGGGCTGGAGGGTGCTCGGAAGCCGCAGGGGAGGCTTGGGGCACCCAGTGCTCTGGGATGGAAAACGCTGCAGGCCTGAGCCTCCAGGCACTCCTGCAGGCCTTTGGAGTGGGAAAGCTGTCCTTAGCAGAAGGCTCCCTGCCAAGGGCTGCTGGCCTTTGTGGCTGGCTCAGCTGCAGCTTCCTCGCAGGCTGCTGGTCCAGGGGCGTGTGTGCCCTGGTCCAGAGTGCTGTAGGAGGAGGTCCTAGCAAGGGGCGAGCAAGCCCCTTGTTCCCTTGGCATAGACTGGGCTGTGCACACAGAGGCCTGCCAGCAGTGAAGACAGTGCGGGCAGCAAGGGGGTGTGGCAGGCAGCGCTGAGGTGGCAGGAGTCCTGCTTGAGAGTGGGGTCCTGGCTGTTTTGTGCTCAGGCCCCAGGGGCCCCGTGCACACACAGCCTCTGGACCTGCAGCTTCCCAGCAGTGCAAGAGACACACAGGCAAGCCCCTGGGGCCTACTCGAATGAACTCTGCTCTGTCGAGGCCCTGCTGGCTGGCAGGGGCCTAGGCCAGCACAGGCCCTAGGGATGGCTTTGGCCTGCCATCCACGTTCCGCACTCGGGCCGTTCTGCCTGTCAGACCCACGCTCCCTCGAGGTGTGCTCCTGAGGCCCTTGGACAGTTGGGGAAGTGGAGGCTCTCCCAGCATGGGAGGCCTGCCTAGCACATTGCTCTGGGTCCAAAGAGGATTCCCTGCGCCTCGGGCCCCGGGGCTACATTTTCTGCACACCGGAGACACTTGGCACACACAGCGTTTGCCCATGGAAAGCGGTGTGCCAGAGAGCACCCGCCTGGGACGTATGGCCCTCTCCCATAGAAGCCCTCCATGCAGCAGGCTGTCAGGGATTCGGCTGCAGGCCTTTGTGGCTGGAGAGACAGCAGCTCCTCTGGAGGCTCTGGGTCAGTGTGCACTCCCCTGCGAGGAAACGAGGCGTGTGGGATGATTCCCTGCCCAAGAATGGCAAGCAGCCTGCTCCATCCGATGAGACGCACGTGTGGTGAGAGAGGCTTGGCAGCAGAGAAGAAGCAAGAGGGGCATCCAGGGAGGGGATGTGCATGCAGCTCGGAGGCCCCAGATCTCCTGCTTCCCAACCCGGGAAGGCCGGCTATGCCCATCAGGCCCCATTCCCAAGCGCACACCCAGCTTCTGGATCTGCCCTTTCCCAGCCCTGAAAACACACACAGGCCGTACCCGGAGCCCTGCCGAGGGGGACCTTTGCTCCCCGGGTGGGCCGAATGGCACGACTGTGTGAGGGCAGAGAAGGCCCCAGGAGGCTCTCAGGGAGCTGCCCCAGCATAGCAGTGCTCAGGAAAAGGCACTCTTCTTTCTGCAGGCTGGGTGCACCCTCGAGTTTCTGCTTGAGGCAGAGAGAGCTGAGCCAGGCGATTCCCCGGCTGAAGGCAAAGCAGAGAGTTTCTCGGTGGAGCGATGGCTCCATCTGCTAGCCGACCAGCATGGAAGGGGAAGCCTGGCTGCCACTGAGTTCCTGAGCAGGTTTCCAAGCTGGAGGCCCTCTGGCTCTACAAGCTCGAGCGTCCTGCCTAGGACTTGCCTCTGGCAACAGAGTGGGTGCCAAGGGCCTGTGGGCTGGAGGGTGCTCGGAAGCCGCAGGGGAGGCTTGGGGCACCCAGTGCTCTGGGATGGAAAACGCTGCAGGCCTGAGCCTCCAGGCACTCCTGCAGGCCTTTGGAGTGGGAAAGCTGTCCTTAGCAGAAGGCTCCCTGCCAAGGGCTGCTGGCCTTTGTGGCTGGCTCAGCTGCAGCTTCCTCGCAGGCTGCTGGTCCAGGGGCGTGTGTGCCCTGGTCCAGAGTGCTGTAGGAGGAGGTCCTAGCAAGGGGCGAGCAAGCCCCTTGTTCCCTTGGCATAGACTGGGCTGTGCACACAGAGGCCTGCCAGCAGTGAAGACAGTGCGGGCAGCAAGGGGGTGTGGCAGGCAGCGCTGAGGTGGCAGGAGTCCTGCTTGAGAGTGGGGTCCTGGCTGTTTTGTGCTCAGGCCCCAGGGGCCCCGTGCACACACAGCCTCTGGACCTGCAGCTTCCCAGCAGTGCAAGAGACACACAGGCAAGCCCCTGGGGCCTACTCGAATGAACTCTGCTCTGTCGAGGCCCTGCTGGCTGGCAGGGGCCTAGGCCAGCACAGGCCCTAGGGATGGCTTTGGCCTGCCATCCACGTTCCGCACTCGGGCCGTTCTGCCTGTCAGACCCACGCTCCCTCGAGGTGTGCTCCTGAGGCCCTTGGACAGTTGGGGAAGTGGAGGCTCTCCCAGCATGGGAGGCCTGCCTAGCACATTGCTCTGGGTCCAAAGAGGATTCCCTGCGCCTCGGGCCCCGGGGCTACATTTTCTGCACACCGGAGACACTTGGCACACACAGCGTTTGCCCATGGAAAGCGGTGTGCCAGAGAGCACCCGCCTGGGACGTATGGCCCTCTCCCATAGAAGCCCTCCATGCAGCAGGCTGTCAGGGATTCGGCTGCAGGCCTTTGTGGCTGGAGAGACAGCAGCTCCTCTGGAGGCTCTGGGTCAGTGTGCACTCCCCTGCGAGGAAACGAGGCGTGTGGGATGATTCCCTGCCCAAGAATGGCAAGCAGCCTGCTCCATCCGATGAGACGCACGTGTGGTGAGAGAGGCTTGGCAGCAGAGAAGAAGCAAGAGGGGCATCCAGGGAGGGGATGTGCATGCAGCTCGGAGGCCCCAGATCTCCTGCTTCCCAACCCGGGAAGGCCGGCTATGCCCATCAGGCCCCATTCCCAAGCGCACACCCAGCTTCTGGATCTGCCCTTTCCCAGCCCTGAAAACACACACAGGCCGTACCCGGAGCCCTGCCGAGGGGGACCTTTGCTCCCCGGGTGGGCCGAATGGCACGACTGTGTGAGGGCAGAGAAGGCCCCAGGAGGCTCTCAGGGAGCTGCCCCAGCATAGCAGTGCTCAGGAAAAGGCACTCTTCTTTCTGCAGGCTGGGTGCACCCTCGAGTTTCTGCTTGAGGCAGAGAGAGCTGAGCCAGGCGATTCCCCGGCTGAAGGCAAAGCAGAGAGTTTCTCGGTGGAGCGATGGCTCCATCTGCTAGCCGACCAGCATGGAAGGGGAAGCCTGGCTGCCACTGAGTTCCTGAGCAGGTTTCCAAGCTGGAGGCCCTCTGGCTCTACAAGCTCGAGCGTCCTGCCTAGGACTTGCCTCTGGCAACAGAGTGGGTGCCAAGGGCCTGTGGGCTGGAGGGTGCTCGGAAGCCGCAGGGGAGGCTTGGGGCACCCAGTGCTCTGGGATGGAAAACGCTGCAGGCCTGAGCCTCCAGGCACTCCTGCAGGCCTTTGGAGTGGGAAAGCTGTCCTTAGCAGAAGGCTCCCTGCCAAGGGCTGCTGGCCTTTGTGGCTGGCTCAGCTGCAGCTTCCTCGCAGGCTGCTGGTCCAGGGGCGTGTGTGCCCTGGTCCAGAGTGCTGTAGGAGGAGGTCCTAGCAAGGGGCGAGCAAGCCCCTTGTTCCCTTGGCATAGACTGGGCTGTGCACACAGAGGCCTGCCAGCAGTGAAGACAGTGCGGGCAGCAAGGGGGTGTGGCAGGCAGCGCAGAGGTGGCAGGAGTCCTGCTTGAGAGTGGGGTCCTGGCTGTTTTGTGCTCAGGCCCCAGGGGCCCCGTGCACACACAGCCTCTGGACCTGCAGCTTCCCAGCAGTGCAAGAGACACACAGGCAAGCCCCTGGGGCCTACTCGAATGAACTCTGCTCTGTCGAGGCCCTGCTGGCTGGCAGGGGCCTAGGCCAGCACAGGCCCTAGGGATGGCTTTGGCCTGCCATCCACGTTCCGCACTCGGGCCGTTCTGCCTGTCAGACCCACGCTCCCTCGAGGTGTGCTCCTGAGGCCCTTGGACAGTTGGGGAAGTGGAGGCTCTCCCAGCATGGGAGGCCTGCCTAGCACATTGCTCTGGGTCCAAAGAGGATTCCCTGCGCCTCGGGCCCCGGGGCTACATTTTCTGCACACCGGAGACACTTGGCACACACAGCGTTTGCCCATGGAAAGCGGTGTGCCAGAGAGCACCCGCCTGGGACGTATGGCCCTCTCCCATAGAAGCCCTCCATGCAGCAGGCTGTCAGGGATTCGGCTGCAGGCCTTTGTGGCTGGAGAGACAGCAGCTCCTCTGGAGGCTCTGGGTCAGTGTGCACTCCCCTGCGAGGAAACGAGGCGTGTGGGATGATTCCCTGCCCAAGAATGGCAAGCAGCCTGCTCCATCCGATGAGACGCACGTGTGGTGAGAGAGGCTTGGCAGCAGAGAAGAAGCAAGAGGGGCATCCAGGGAGGGGATGTGCATGCAGCTCGGAGGCCCCAGATCTCCTGCTTCCCAACCCGGGAAGGCCGGCTATGCCCATCAGGCCCCATTCCCAAGCGCACACCCAGCTTCTGGATCTGCCCTTTCCCAGCCCTGAAAACACACACAGGCCGTACCCGGAGCCCTGCCGAGGGGGACCTTTGCTCCCCGGGTGGGCCGAATGGCACGACTGTGTGAGGGCAGAGAAGGCCCCAGGAGGCTCTCAGGGAGCTGCCCCAGCATAGCAGTGCTCAGGAAAAGGCACTCTTCTTTCTGCAGGCTGGGTGCACCCTCGAGTTTCTGCTTGAGGCAGAGAGAGCTGAGCCAGGCGATTCCCCGGCTGAAGGCAAAGCAGAGAGTTTCTCGGTGGAGCGATGGCTCCATCTGCTAGCCGACCAGCATGGAAGGGGAAGCCTGGCTGCCACTGAGTTCCTGAGCAGGTTTCCAAGCTGGAGGCCCTCTGGCTCTACAAGCTCGAGCGTCCTGCCTAGGACTTGCCTCTGGCAACAGAGTGGGTGCCAAGGGCCTGTGGGCTGGAGGGTGCTCGGAAGCCGCAGGGGAGGCTTGGGGCACCCAGTGCTCTGGGATGGAAAACGCTGCAGGCCTGAGCCTCCAGGCACTCCTGCAGGCCTTTGGAGTGGGAAAGCTGTCCTTAGCAGAAGGCTCCCTGCCAAGGGCTGCTGGCCTTTGTGGCTGGCTCAGCTGCAGCTTCCTCACAGGCTGCTGGTCCAGGGGCGTGTGTGCCCTGGTCCAGAGTGCTGTAGGAGGAGGTCCTAGCAAGGGGCGAGCAAGCCCCTTGTTCCCTTGGCATAGACTGGGCTGTGCACACAGAGGCCTGCCAGCAGTGAAGACAGTGCGGGCAGCAAGGGGGTGTGGCAGGCAGCGCAGAGGTGGCAGGAGTCCTGCTTGAGAGTGGGGTCCTGGCTGTTTTGTGCTCAGGCCCCAGGGGCCCCGTGCACACACAGCCTCTGGACCTGCAGCTTCCCAGCAGTGCAAGAGACACACAGGCAAGCCCCTGGGGCCTACTCGAATGAACTCTGCTCTGTCGAGGCCCTGCTGGCTGGCAGGGGCCTAGGCCAGCACAGGCCCTAGGGATGGCTTTGGCCTGCCATCCACGTTCCGCACTCGGGCCGTTCTGCCTGTCAGACCCACGCTCCCTCGAGGTGTGCTCCTGAGGCCCTTGGACAGTTGGGGAAGTGGAGGCTCTCCCAGCATGGGAGGCCTGCCTAGCACATTGCTCTGGGTCCAAAGAGGATTCCCTGCGCCTCGGGCCCCGGGGCTACATTTTCTGCACACCGGAGACACTTGGCACACACAGCGTTTGCCCATGGAAAGCGGTGTGCCAGAGAGCACCCGCCTGGGACGTATGGCCCTCTCCCATAGAAGCCCTCCATGCAGCAGGCTGTCAGGGATTCGGCTGCAGGCCTTTGTGGCTGGAGAGACAGCAGCTCCTCTGGAGGCTCTGGGTCAGTGTGCACTCCCCTGCGAGGAAACGAGGCGTGTGGGATGATTCCCTGCCCAAGAATGGCAAGCAGCCTGCTCCATCCGATGAGACGCACGTGTGGTGAGAGAGGCTTGGCAGCAGAGAAGAAGCAAGAGGGGCATCCAGGGAGGGGATGTGCATGCAGCTCGGAGGCCCCAGATCTCCTGCTTCCCAACCCGGGAAGGCCGGCTATGCCCATCAGGCCCCATTCCCAAGCGCACACCCAGCTTCTGGATCTGCCCTTTCCCAGCCCTGAAAACACACACAGGCCGTACCCGGAGCCCTGCCGAGGGGGACCTTTGCTCCCCGGGTGGGCCGAATGGCACGACTGTGTGAGGGCAGAGAAGGCCCCAGGAGGCTCTCAGGGAGCTGCCCCAGCATAGCAGTGCTCAGGAAAAGGCACTCTTCTTTCTGCAGGCTGGGTGCACCCTCGAGTTTCTGCTTGAGGCAGAGAGAGCTGAGCCAGGCGATTCCCCGGCTGAAGGCAAAGCAGAGAGTTTCTCGGTGGAGCGATGGCTCCATCTGCTAGCCGACCAGCATGGAAGGGGAAGCCTGGCTGCCACTGAGTTCCTGAGCAGGTTTCCAAGCTGGAGGCCCTCTGGCTCTACAAGCTCGAGCGTCCTGCCTAGGACTTGCCTCTGGCAACAGAGTGGGTGCCAAGGGCCTGTGGGCTGGAGGGTGCTCGGAAGCCGCAGGGGAGGCTTGGGGCACCCAGTGCTCTGGGATGGAAAACGCTGCAGGCCTGAGCCTCCAGGCACTCCTGCAGGCCTTTGGAGTGGGAAAGCTGTCCTTAGCAGAAGGCTCCCTGCCAAGGGCTGCTGGCCTTTGTGGCTGGCTCAGCTGCAGCTTCCTCGCAGGCTGCTGGTCCAGGGGCGTGTGTGCCCTGGTCCAGAGTGCTGTAGGAGGAGGTCCTAGCAAGGGGCGAGCAAGCCCCTTGTTCCCTTGGCATAGACTGGGCTGTGCACACAGAGGCCTGCCAGCAGTGAAGACAGTGCGGGCAGCAAGGGGGTGTGGCAGGCAGCGCAGAGGTGGCAGGAGTCCTGCTTGAGAGTGGGGTCCTGGCTGTTTTGTGCTCAGGCCCCAGGGGCCCCGTGCACACACAGCCTCTGGACCTGCAGCTTCCCAGCAGTGCAAGAGACACACAGGCAAGCCCCTGGGGCCTACTCGAATGAACTCTGCTCTGTCGAGGCCCTGCTGGCTGGCAGGGGCCTAGGCCAGCACAGGCCCTAGGGATGGCTTTGGCCTGCCATCCACGTTCCGCACTCGGGCCGTTCTGCCTGTCAGACCCACGCTCCCTCGAGGTGTGCTCCTGAGGCCCTTGGACAGTTGGGGAAGTGGAGGCTCTCCCAGCATGGGAGGCCTGCCTAGCACATTGCTCTGGGTCCAAAGAGGATTCCCTGCGCCTCGGGCCCCGGGGCTACATTTTCTGCACACCGGAGACACTTGGCACACACAGCGTTTGCCCATGGAAAGCGGTGTGCCAGAGAGCACCCGCCTGGGACGTATGGCCCTCTCCCATAGAAGCCCTCCATGCAGCAGGCTGTCAGGGATTCGGCTGCAGGCCTTTGTGGCTGGAGAGACAGCAGCTCCTCTGGAGGCTCTGGGTCAGTGTGCACTCCCCTGCGAGGAAACGAGGCGTGTGGGATGATTCCCTGCCCAAGAATGGCAAGCAGCCTGCTCCATCCGATGAGACGCACGTGTGGTGAGAGAGGCTTGGCAGCAGAGAAGAAGCAAGAGGGGCATCCAGGGAGGGGATGTGCATGCAGCTCGGAGGCCCCAGATCTCCTGCTTCCCAACCCGGGAAGGCCGGCTATGCCCATCAGGCCCCATTCCCAAGCGCACACCCAGCTTCTGGATCTGCCCTTTCCCAGCCCTGAAAACACACACAGGCCGTACCCGGAGCCCTGCCGAGGGGGACCTTTGCTCCCCGGGTGGGCCGAATGGCACGACTGTGTGAGGGCAGAGAAGGCCCCAGGAGGCTCTCAGGGAGCTGCCCCAGCATAGCAGTGCTCAGGAAAAGGCACTCTTCTTTCTGCAGGCTGGGTGCACCCTCGAGTTTCTGCTTGAGGCAGAGAGAGCTGAGCCAGGCGATTCCCCGGCTGAAGGCAAAGCAGAGAGTTTCTCGGTGGAGCGATGGCTCCATCTGCTAGCCGACCAGCATGGAAGGGGAAGCCTGGCTGCCACTGAGTTCCTGAGCAGGTTTCCAAGCTGGAGGCCCTCTGGCTCTACAAGCTCGAGCGTCCTGCCTAGGACTTGCCTCTGGCAACAGAGTGGGTGCCAAGGGCCTGTGGGCTGGAGGGTGCTCGGAAGCCGCAGGGGAGGCTTGGGGCACCCAGTGCTCTGGGATGGAAAACGCTGCAGGCCTGAGCCTCCAGGCACTCCTGCAGGCCTTTGGAGTGGGAAAGCTGTCCTTAGCAGAAGGCTCCCTGCCAAGGGCTGCTGGCCTTTGTGGCTGGCTCAGCTGCAGCTTCCTCGCAGGCTGCTGGTCCAGGGGCGTGTGTGCCCTGGTCCAGAGTGCTGTAGGAGGAGGTCCTAGCAAGGGGCGAGCAAGCCCCTTGTTCCCTTGGCATAGACTGGGCTGTGCACACAGAGGCCTGCCAGCAGTGAAGACAGTGCGGGCAGCAAGGGGGTGTGGCAGGCAGCGCAGAGGTGGCAGGAGTCCTGCTTGAGAGTGGGGTCCTGGCTGTTTTGTGCTCAGGCCCCAGGGGCCCCGTGCACACACAGCCTCTGGACCTGCAGCTTCCCAGCAGTGCAAGAGACACACAGGCAAGCCCCTGGGGCCTACTCGAATGAACTCTGCTCTGTCGAGGCCCTGCTGGCTGGCAGGGGCCTAGGCCAGCACAGGCCCTAGGGATGGCTTTGGCCTGCCATCCACGTTCCGCACTCGGGCCGTTCTGCCTGTCAGACCCACGCTCCCTCGAGGTGTGCTCCTGAGGCCCTTGGACAGTTGGGGAAGTGGAGGCTCTCCCAGCATGGGAGGCCTGCCTGGCGCATTGCTCTGGGTCCAAAGAGGATTCCCTGCGCCTCGGGCCCCGGGGCTACATTTTCTGCACACCGGAGACACTTGGCACACACAGCGTTTGCCCATGGAAAGCGGTCTGCCAGAGAGCACCCGCCTGGGACGTATGGCCCTCTCCCATAGAAGCCCTCCATGCAGCAGGCTGCCAGGGATTCGGCTGCAGGCCTTTGTGGCTGGAGAGACAGCAGCTCCTCTGGAGGCTCTGGGTCAATGTGCACTCCCGTTCGAGGAAACGAGGCCTGTGGGGTGAGGCCCTTGCAAAGAATGGCAAGCAGCCTGCTCCTTTCGATGAGATGCACGTGTGGTGAGCGAGGCTTGGCAGCAGAGAAGAAGCAAGAGGGGCATCCAGGGAGGGGATGTGCATGCAGCTCGGAGGCCCCAGATCTCCTGCTTCCCAACCCGGGAAGGCCGGCTATGCCCATCAGGCCCCATTCCCAAGCGCACACCCAGCTTCTGGATCTGCCCTTTCCCAGCCCTGAAAACACACACAGGCCGTACCCGGAGCCCTGCCGAGGGGGACCTTTGCTCCCCGGGTGGGCCGAATGGCACGACTGTGTGAGGGCAGAGAAAGCCCCAGGAGGCTCTCAGGGAGCTGCCACAGCATAGCAGTGCTCAGGAAAAGGCACTCTTCTTTCTGCAGGCTGGGTGCACCCTCGAGTTTCTGCTTGAGGCAGAGAGAGCTGAGCCAGGCGATTCCCCGGCTGAAGGCAAAGCAGAGAGTTTCTCGGTGGAGCGATGGCTCCATCTGCTAGCCGACCAGCATGGAAGGGGAAGCCTGGCTGCCACTGAGTTCCTGAGCAGGTTTCCAAGCTGGAGGCCCTCTGGCTCTACAAGCTCGAGCGTCCTGCCTAGGACTTGCCTCTGGCAACAGAGTGGGTGCCAAGGGCCTGTGGGCTGGAGGGTGCTCGGAAGCCGCAGGGGAGGCTTGGGGCACCCAGTGCTCTGGGATGGAAAACGCTGCAGGCCTGAGCCTCCAGGCACTCCTGCAGGCCTTTGGAGTGGGAAAGCTGTCCTTAGCAGAAGGCTCCCTGCCAAGGGCTGCTGGCCTTTGTGGCTGGCTCAGCTGCAGCTTCCTCGCAGGCTGCTGGTCCAGGGGCGTGTGTGCCCTGGTCCAGAGTGCTGTAGGAGGAGGTCCTAGCAAGGGGCGAGCAAGCCCCTTGTTCCCTTGGCATAGACTGGGCTGTGCACACAGAGGCCTGCCAGCAGTGAAGACAGTGCGGGCAGCAAGGGGGTGTGGCAGGCAGCGCAGAGGTGGCAGGAGTCCTGCTGGAGAGTGGGGTCCTGGCTGTTTTGTGCTCAGGCCCCAGGGGCCCCGTGCACACACAGCCTCTGGACCTGCAGCTTCCCAGCAGTGCAAGAGACACACAGGCAAGCCCCTGGGGCCTACTCGAATGAACTCTGCTCTGTCGAGGCCCTGCTGGCTGGCAGGGGCCTAGGCCAGCACAGGCCCTAGGGATGGCTTTGGCCTGCCATCCACGTTCCGCACTCGGGCCGTTCTGCCTGTCAGACCCACGCTCCCTCGAGGTGTGCTCCTGAGGCCCTTGGACAGTTGGGGAAGTGGAGGCTCTCCCAGCATGGGAGGCCTGCCTAGCACATTGCTCTGGGTCCAAAGAGGATTCCCTGCGCCTCGGGCCCCGGGGCTACATTTTCTGCACACCGGAGACACTTGGCACACACAGCGTTTGCCCATGGAAAGCGGTGTGCCAGAGAGCACCCGCCTGGGACGTATGGCCCTCTCCCATAGAAGCCCTCCATGCAGCAGGCTGTCAGGGATTCGGCTGCAGGCCTTTGTGGCTGGAGAGACAGCAGCTCCTCTGGAGGCTCTGGGTCAGTGTGCACTCCCCTGCGAGGAAACGAGGCGTGTGGGATGATTCCCTGCCCAAGAATGGCAAGCAGCCTGCTCCATCCGATGAGACGCACGTGTGGTGAGAGAGGCTTGGCAGCAGAGAAGAAGCAAGAGGGGCATCCAGGGAGGGGATGTGCATGCAGCTCGGAGGCCCCAGATCTCCTGCTTCCCAACCCGGGAAGGCCGGCTATGCCCATCAGGCCCCATTCCCAAGCGCACACCCAGCTTCTGGATCTGCCCTTTCCCAGCCCTGAAAACACACACAGGCCGTACCCGGAGCCCTGCCGAGGGGGACCTTTGCTCCCCGGGTGGGCCGAATGGCACGACTGTGTGAGGGCAGAGAAGGCCCCAGGAGGCTCTCAGGGAGCTGCCCCAGCATAGCAGTGCTCAGGAAAAGGCACTCTTCTTTCTGCAGGCTGGGTGCACCCTCGAGTTTCTGCTTGAGGCAGAGAGAGCTGAGCCAGGCGATTCCCCGGCTGAAGGCAAAGCAGAGAGTTTCTCGGTGGAGCGATGGCTCCATCTGCTAGCCGACCAGCATGGAAGGGGAAGCCTGGCTGCCACTGAGTTCCTGAGCAGGTTTCCAAGCTGGAGGCCCTCTGGCTCTACAAGCTCGAGCGTCCTGCCTAGGACTTGCCTCTGGCAACAGAGTGGGTGCCAAGGGCCTGTGGGCTGGAGGGTGCTCGGAAGCCGCAGGGGAGGCTTGGGGCACCCAGTGCTCTGGGATGGAAAACGCTGCAGGCCTGAGCCTCCAGGCACTCCTGCAGGCCTTTGGAGTGGGAAAGCTGTCCTTAGCAGAAGGCTCCCTGCCAAGGGCTGCTGGCCTTTGTGGCTGGCTCAGCTGCAGCTTCCTCGCAGGCTGCTGGTCCAGGGGCGTGTGTGCCCTGGTCCAGAGTGCTGTAGGAGGAGGTCCTAGCAAGGGGCGAGCAAGCCCCTTGTTCCCTTGGCATAGACTGGGCTGTGCACACAGAGGCCTGCCAGCAGTGAAGACAGTGCGGGCAGCAAGGGGGTGTGGCAGGCAGCGCAGAGGTGGCAGGAGTCCTGCTTGAGAGTGGGGTCCTGGCTGTTTTGTGCTCAGGCCCCAGGGGCCCCGTGCACACACAGCCTCTGGACCTGCAGCTTCCCAGCAGTGCAAGAGACACACAGGCAAGCCCCTGGGGCCTACTCGAATGAACTCTGCTCTGTCGAGGCCCTGCTGGCTGGCAGGGGCCTAGGCCAGCACAGGCCCTAGGGATGGCTTTGGCCTGCCATCCACGTTCCGCACTCGGGCCGTTCTGCCTGTCAGACCCACGCTCCCTCGAGGTGTGCTCCTGAGGCCCTTGGACAGTTGGGGAAGTGGAGGCTCTCCCAGCATGGGAGGCCTGCCTGGCGCATTGCTCTGGGTCCAAAGAGGATTCCCTGCGCCTCGGGCCCCGGGGCTACATTTTCTGCACACCGGAGACACTTGGCACACACAGCGTTTGCCCATGGAAAGCGGTGTGCCAGAGAGCACCCGCCTGGGACGTATGGCCCTCTCCCATAGAAGCCCTCCATGCAGCAGGCTGCCAGGGATTCGGCTGCAGGCCTTTGTGGCTGGAGAGACAGCAGCTCCTCTGGAGGCTCTGGGTCAGTGTGCACTCCCCTGCGAGGAAACGAGGCGTGTGGGATGATTCCCTGCCCAAGAATGGCAAGCAGCCTGCTCCATCCGATGAGACGCACGTGTGGTGAGAGAGGCTTGGCAGCAGAGAAGAAGCAAGAGGGGCATCCAGGGAGGGGATGTGCATGCAGCTCGGAGGCCCCAGATCTCCTGCTTCCCAACCCGGGAAGGCCGGCTATGCCCATCAGGCCCCATTCCCAAGCGCACACCCAGCTTCTGGATCTGCCCTTTCCCAGCCCTGAAAACACACACAGGCCGTACCCGGAGCCCTGCCGAGGGGGACCTTTGCTCCCCGGGTGGGCCGAATGGCACGACTGTGTGAGGGCAGAGAAGGCCCCAGGAGGCTCTCAGGGAGCTGCCCCAGCATAGCAGTGCTCAGGAAAAGGCACTCTTCTTTCTGCAGGCTGGGTGCACCCTCGAGTTTCTGCTTGAGGCAGAGAGAGCTGAGCCAGGCGATTCCCCGGCTGAAGGCAAAGCAGAGAGTTTCTCGGTGGAGCGATGGCTCCATCTGCTAGCCGACCAGCATGGAAGGGGAAGCCTGGCTGCCACTGAGTTCCTGAGCAGGTTTCCAAGCTGGAGGCCCTCTGGCTCTACAAGCTCGAGCGTCCTGCCTAGGACTTGCCTCTGGCAACAGAGTGGGTGCCAAGGGCCTGTGGGCTGGAGGGTGCTCGGAAGCCGCAGGGGAGGCTTGGGGCACCCAGTGCTCTGGGATGGAAAACGCTGCAGGCCTGAGCCTCCAGGCACTCCTGCAGGCCTTTGGAGTGGGAAAGCTGTCCTTAGCAGAAGGCTCCCTGCCAAGGGCTGCTGGCCTTTGTGGCTGGCTCAGCTGCAGCTTCCTCGCAGGCTGCTGGTCCAGGGGCGTGTGTGCCCTGGTCCAGAGTGCTGTAGGAGGAGGTCCTAGCAAGGGGCGAGCAAGCCCCTTGTTCCCTTGGCATAGACTGGGCTGTGCACACAGAGGCCTGCCAGCAGTGAAGACAGTGCGGGCAGCAAGGGGGTGTGGCAGGCAGCGCAGAGGTGGCAGGAGTCCTGCTTGAGAGTGGGGTCCTGGCTGTTTTGTGCTCAGGCCCCAGGGGCCCCGTGCACACACAGCCTCTGGACCTGCAGCTTCCCAGCAGTGCAAGAGACACACAGGCAAGCCCCTGGGGCCTACTCGAATGAACTCTGCTCTGTCGAGGCCCTGCTGGCTGGCAGGGGCCTAGGCCAGCACAGGCCCTAGGGATGGCTTTGGCCTGCCATCCACGTTCCGCACTCGGGCCGTTCTGCCTGTCAGACCCACGCTCCCTCGAGGTGTGCTCCTGAGGCCCTTGGACAGTTGGGGAAGTGGAGGCTCTCCCAGCATGGGAGGCCTGCCTGGCGCATTGCTCTGGGTCCAAAGAGGATTCCCTGCGCCTCGGGCCCCGGGGCTACATTTTCTGCACACCGGAGACACTTGGCACACACAGCGTTTGCCCATGGAAAGCGGTGTGCCAGAGAGCACCCGCCTGGGACGTATGGCCCTCTCCCATAGAAGCCCTCCATGCAGCAGGCTGCCAGGGATTCGGCTGCAGGCCTTTGTGGCTGGAGAGACAGCAGCTCCTCTGGAGGCTCTGGGTCAGTGTGCACTCCCCTGCGAGGAAACGAGGCGTGTGGGATGATTCCCTGCCCAAGAATGGCAAGCAGCCTGCTCCATCCGATGAGACGCACGTGTGGTGAGAGAGGCTTGGCAGCAGAGAAGAAGCAAGAGGGGCATCCAGGGAGGGGATGTGCATGCAGCTCGGAGGCCCCAGATCTCCTGCTTCCCAACCCGGGAAGGCCGGCTATGCCCATCAGGCCCCATTCCCAAGCGCACACCCAGCTTCTGGATCTGCCCTTTCCCAGCCCTGAAAACACACACAGGCCGTACCCGGAGCCCTGCCGAGGGGGACCTTTGCTCCCCGGGTGGGCCGAATGGCACGACTGTGTGAGGGCAGAGAAGGCCCCAGGAGGCTCTCAGGGAGCTGCCCCAGCATAGCAGTGCTCAGGAAAAGGCACTCTTCTTTCTGCAGGCTGGGTGCACCCTCGAGTTTCTGCTTGAGGCAGAGAGAGCTGAGCCAGGCGATTCCCCGGCTGAAGGCAAAGCAGAGAGTTTCTCGGTGGAGCGATGGCTCCATCTGCTAGCCGACCAGCATGGAAGGGGAAGCCTGGCTGCCACTGAGTTCCTGAGCAGGTTTCCAAGCTGGAGGCCCTCTGGCTCTACAAGCTCGAGCGTCCTGCCTAGGACTTGCCTCTGGCAACAGAGTGGGTGCGAAGGGCCTGTGGGCTGGAGGGTGCTCGGAAGCCGCAGGGGAGGCTTGGGGCACCCAGTGCTCTGGGATGGAAAACGCTGCAGGCCTGAGCCTCCAGGCACTCCTGCAGGCCTTTGGAGTGGGAAAGCTGTCCTTAGCAGAAGGCTCCCTGCCAAGGGCTGCTGGCCTTTGTGGCTGGCTCAGCTGCAGCTTCCTCGCAGGCTGCTGGTCCAGGGGCGTGTGTGCCCTGGTCCAGAGTGCTGTAGGAGGAGGTCCTAGCAAGGGGCGAGCAAGCCCCTTGTTCCCTTGGCATAGACTGGGCTGTGCACACAGAGGCCTGCCAGCAGTGAAGACAGTGCGGGCAGCAAGGGGGTGTGGCAGGCAGCGCAGAGGTGGCAGGAGTCCTGCTTGAGAGTGGGGTCCTGGCTGTTTTGTGCTCAGGCCCCAGGGGCCCCGTGCACACACAGCCTCTGGACCTGCAGCTTCCCAGCAGTGCAAGAGACACACAGGCAAGCCCCTGGGGCCTACTCGAATGAACTCTGCTCTGTCGAGGCCCTGCTGGCTGGCAGGGGCCTAGGCCAGCACAGGCCCTAGGGATGGCTTTGGCCTGCCATCCACGTTCCGCACTCGGGCCGTTCTGCCTGTCAGACCCACGCTCCCTCGAGGTGTGCTCCTGAGGCCCTTGGACAGTTGGGGAAGTGGAGGCTCTCCCAGCATGGGAGGCCTGCCTAGCACATTGCTCTGGGTCCAAAGAGGATTCCCTGCGCCTCGGGCACCGGGGCTACATTTTCTGCACACCGGAGACACTTGGCACACACAGCGTTTGCCCATGGAAAGCGGTGTGCCAGAGAGCACCCGCCTGGGACGTATGGCCCTCTCCCATAGAAGCCCTCCATGCAGCAGGCTGTCAGGGATTCGGCTGCAGGCCTTTGTGGCTGGAGAGACAGCAGCTCCTCTGGAGGCTCTGGGTCAGTGTGCACTCCCCTGCGAGGAAACGAGGCGTGTGGGATGATTCCCTGCCCAAGAATGGCAAGCAGCCTGCTCCATCCGATGAGACGCACGTGTGGTGAGAGAGGCTTGGCAGCAGAGAAGAAGCAAGAGGGGCATCCAGGGAGGGGATGTGCATGCAGCTCGGAGGCCCCAGATCTCCTGCTTCCCAACCCGGGAAGGCCGGCTATGCCCATCAGGCCCCATTCCCAAGCGCACACCCAGCTTCTGGATCTGCCCTTTCCCAGCCCTGAAAACACACACAGGCCGTACCCGGAGCCCTGCCGAGGGGGACCTTTGCTCCCCGGGTGGGCCGAATGGCACGACTGTGTGAGGGCAGAGAAGGCCCCAGGAGGCTCTCAGGGAGCTGCCCCAGCATAGCAGTGCTCAGGAAAAGGCACTCTTCTTTCTGCAGGCTGGGTGCACCCTCGAGTTTCTGCTTGAGGCAGAGAGAGCTGAGCCAGGCGATTCCCCGGCTGAAGGCAAAGCAGAGAGTTTCTCGGTGGAGCGATGGCTCCATCTGCTAGCCGACCAGCATGGAAGGGGAAGCCTGGCTGCCACTGAGCTCCTGAGCAGGTTTCCAAGCTGGAAGCCCTCTGGCTCTACAAGCTCGAGCGTCCTGCCTAGGACTTGCCTCTGGCAACAGAGTGGGTGCGAAGGGCCTGTGGGCTGGAGGGTGCTCGGAAGCCGCAGGGGAGGCTTGGGGCACCCAGTGCTCTGGGATGGAAAACGCTGCAGGCCTGAGCCTCCAGGCACTCCTGCAGGCCTTTGGAGTGGGAAAGCTGTCCTTAGCAGAAGGCTCCCTGCCAAGGGCTGCTGGCCTTTGTGGCTGGCTCAGCTGCAGCTTCCTCACAGGCTGCTGGTCCAGGGGCGTGTGTGCCCTGGTCCAGAGTGCTGTAGGAGGAGGTCCTAGCAAGGGGCGAGCAAGCCCCTTGTTCCCTTGGCATAGACTGGGCTGTGCACACAGAGGCCTGCCAGCAGTGAAGACAGTGCGGGCAGCAAGGGGGTGTGGCAGGCAGCGCAGAGGTGGCAGGAGTCCTGCTTGAGAGTGGGGTCCTGGCTGTTTTGTGCTCAGGCCCCAGGGGCCCCGTGCACACACAGCCTCTGGACCTGCAGCTTCCCAGCAGTGCAAGAGACACACAGGCAAGCCCCTGGGGCCTACTCGAATGAACTCTGCTCTGTCGAGGCCCTGCTGGCTGGCAGGGGCCTAGGCCAGCACAGGCCCTAGGGATGGCTTTGGCCTGCCATCCACGTTCCGCACTCGGGCCGTTCTGCCTGTCAGACCCACGCTCCCTCGAGGTGTGCTCCTGAGGCCCTTGGACAGTTGGGGAAGTGGAGGCTCTCCCAGCATGGGAGGCCTGCCTAGCACATTGCTCTGGGTCCAAAGAGGATTCCCTGCGCCTCGGGCCCCGGGGCTACATTTTCTGCACACCGGAGACACTTGGCACACACAGCGTTTGCCCATGGAAAGCGGTGTGCCAGAGAGCACCCGCCTGGGACGTATGGCCCTCTCCCATAGAAGCCCTCCATGCAGCAGGCTGTCAGGGATTCGGCTGCAGGCCTTTGTGGCTGGAGAGACAGCAGCTCCTCTGGAGGCTCTGGGTCAGTGTGCACTCCCCTGCGAGGAAACGAGGCGTGTGGGATGATTCCCTGCCCAAGAATGGCAAGCAGCCTGCTCCATCCGATGAGACGCACGTGTGGTGAGAGAGGCTTGGCAGCAGAGAAGAAGCAAGAGGGGCATCCAGGGAGGGGATGTGCATGCAGCTCGGAGGCCCCAGATCTCCTGCTTCCCAACCCGGGAAGGCCGGCTATGCCCATCAGGCCCCATTCCCAAGCGCACACCCAGCTTCTGGATCTGCCCTTTCCCAGCCCTGAAAACACACACAGGCCGTACCCGGAGCCCTGCCGAGGGGGACCTTTGCTCCCCGGGTGGGCCGAATGGCACGACTGTGTGAGGGCAGAGAAGGCCCCAGGAGGCTCTCAGGGAGCTGCCCCAGCATAGCAGTGCTCAGGAAAAGGCACTCTTCTTTCTGCAGGCTGGGTGCACCCTCGAGTTTCTGCTTGAGGCAGAGAGAGCTGAGCCAGGCGATTCCCCGGCTGAAGGCAAAGCAGAGAGTTTCTCGGTGGAGCGATGGCTCCATCTGCTAGCCGACCAGCATGGAAGGGGAAGCCTGGCTGCCACTGAGTTCCTGAGCAGGTTTCCAAGCTGGAGGCCCTCTGGCTCTACAAGCTCGAGCGTCCTGCCTAGGACTTGCCTCTGGCAACAGAGTGGGTGCCAAGGGCCTGTGGGCTGGAGGGTGCTCGGAAGCCGCAGGGGAGGCTTGGGGCACCCAGTGCTCTGGGATGGAAAACGCTGCAGGCCTGAGCCTCCAGGCACTCCTGCAGGCCTTTGGAGTGGGAAAGCTGTCCTTAGCAGAAGGCTCCCTGCCAAGGGCTGCTGGCCTTTGTGGCTGGCTCAGCTGCAGCTTCCTCGCAGGCTGCTGGTCCAGGGGCGTGTGTGCCCTGGTCCAGAGTGCTGTAGGAGGAGGTCCTAGCAAGGGGCGAGCAAGCCCCTTGTTCCCTTGGCATAGACTGGGCTGTGCACACAGAGGCCTGCCAGCAGTGAAGACAGTGCGGGCAGCAAGGGGGTGTGGCAGGCAGCGCAGAGGTGGCAGGAGTCCTGCTTGAGAGTGGGGTCCTGGCTGTTTTGTGCTCAGGCC
Source organism: Hippopotamus amphibius kiboko (assembly GCF_030028045.1). Classification (NCBI taxonomy): domain Eukaryota; kingdom Metazoa; phylum Chordata; class Mammalia; order Artiodactyla; family Hippopotamidae; genus Hippopotamus; species Hippopotamus amphibius. The sequence goes on from NW_026648359.1 coordinate 86,742, forward strand.
CCAGGGGCCCCGTGCACACACAGCCTCTGGACCTGCAGCTTCCCAGCAGTGCAAGAGACACACAGGCAAGCCCCTGGGGCCTACTCGAATGAACTCTGCTCTGTCGAGGCCCTGCTGGCTGGCAGGGGCCTAGGCCAGCACAGGCCCTAGGGATGGCTTTGGCCTGCCATCCACGTTCCGCACTCGGGCCGTTCTGCCTGTCAGACCCACGCTCCCTCGAGGTGTGCTCCTGAGGCCCTTGGACAGTTGGGGAAGTGGAGGCTCTCCCAGCATGGGAGGCCTGCCTAGCACATTGCTCTGGGTCCAAAGAGGATTCCCTGCGCCTCGGGCACCGGGGCTACATTTTCTGCACACCGGAGACACTTGGCACACACAGCGTTTGCCCATGGAAAGCGGTGTGCCAGAGAGCACCCGCCTGGGACGTATGGCCCTCTCCCATAGAAGCCCTCCATGCAGCAGGCTGTCAGGGATTCGGCTGCAGGCCTTTGTGGCTGGAGAGACAGCAGCTCCTCTGGAGGCTCTGGGTCAGTGTGCACTCCCCTGCGAGGAAACGAGGCGTGTGGGATGATTCCCTGCCCAAGAATGGCAAGCAGCCTGCTCCATCCGATGAGACGCACGTGTGGTGAGAGAGGCTTGGCAGCAGAGAAGAAGCAAGAGGGGCATCCAGGGAGGGGATGTGCATGCAGCTCGGAGGCCCCAGATCTCCTGCTTCCCAACCCGGGAAGGCCGGCTATGCCCATCAGGCCCCATTCCCAAGCGCACACCCAGCTTCTGGATCTGCCCTTTCCCAGCCCTGAAAACACACACAGGCCGTACCCGGAGCCCTGCCGAGGGGGACCTTTGCTCCCCGGGTGGGCCGAATGGCACGACTGTGTGAGGGCAGAGAAGGCCCCAGGAGGCTCTCAGGGAGCTGCCCCAGCATAGCAGTGCTCAGGAAAAGGCACTCTTCTTTCTGCAGGCTGGGTGCACCCTCGAGTTTCTGCTTGAGGCAGAGAGAGCTGAGCCAGGCGATTCCCCGGCTGAAGGCAAAGCAGAGAGTTTCTCGGTGGAGCGATGGCTCCATCTGCTAGCCGACCAGCATGGAAGGGGAAGCCTGGCTGCCACTGAGTTCCTGAGCAGGTTTCCAAGCTGGAGGCCCTCTGGCTCTACAAGCTCGAGCGTCCTGCCTAGGACTTGCCTCTGGCAACAGAGTGGGTGCCAAGGGCCTGTGGGCTGGAGGGTGCTCGGAAGCCGCAGGGGAGGCTTGGGGCACCCAGTGCTCTGGGATGGAAAACGCTGCAGGCCTGAGCCTCCAGGCACTCCTGCAGGCCTTTGGAGTGGGAAAGCTGTCCTTAGCAGAAGGCTCCCTGCCAAGGGCTGCTGGCCTTTGTGGCTGGCTCAGCTGCAGCTTCCTCGCAGGCTGCTGGTCCAGGGGCGTGTGTGCCCTGGTCCAGAGTGCTGTAGGAGGAGGTCCTAGCAAGGGGCGAGCAAGCCCCTTGTTCCCTTGGCATAGACTGGGCTGTGCACACAGAGGCCTGCCAGCAGTGAAGACAGTGCGGGCAGCAAGGGGGTGTGGCAGGCAGCGCAGAGGTGGCAGGAGTCCTGCTTGAGAGTGGGGTCCTGGCTGTTTTGTGCTCAGGCCCCAGGGGCCCCGTGCACACACAGCCTCTGGACCTGCAGCTTCCCAGCAGTGCAAGAGACACACAGGCAAGCCCCTGGGGCCTACTCGAATGAACTCTGCTCTGTCGAGGCCCTGCTGGCTGGCAGGGGCCTAGGCCAGCACAGGCCCTAGGGATGGCTTTGGCCTGCCATCCACGTTCCGCACTCGGGCCGTTCTGCCTGTCAGACCCACGCTCCCTCGAGGTGTGCTCCTGAGGCCCTTGGACAGTTGGGGAAGTGGAGGCTCTCCCAGCATGGGAGGCCTGCCTAGCACATTGCTCTGGGTCCAAAGAGGATTCCCTGCGCCTCGGGCCCCGGGGCTACATTTTCTGCACACCGGAGACACTTGGCACACACAGCGTTTGCCCATGGAAAGCGGTGTGCCAGAGAGCACCCGCCTGGGACGTATGGCCCTCTCCCATAGAAGCCCTCCATGCAGCAGGCTGTCAGGGATTCGGCTGCAGGCCTTTGTGGCTGGAGAGACAGCAGCTCCTCTGGAGGCTCTGGGTCAGTGTGCACTCCCCTGCGAGGAAACGAGGCGTGTGGGATGATTCCCTGCCCAAGAATGGCAAGCAGCCTGCTCCATCCGATGAGACGCACGTGTGGTGAGAGAGGCTTGGCAGCAGAGAAGAAGCAAGAGGGGCATCCAGGGAGGGGATGTGCATGCAGCTCGGAGGCCCCAGATCTCCTGCTTCCCAACCCGGGAAGGCCGGCTATGCCCATCAGGCCCCATTCCCAAGCGCACACCCAGCTTCTGGATCTGCCCTTTCCCAGCCCTGAAAACACACACAGGCCGTACCCGGAGCCCTGCCGAGGGGGACCTTTGCTCCCCGGGTGGGCCGAATGGCACGACTGTGTGAGGGCAGAGAAGGCCCCAGGAGGCTCTCAGGGAGCTGCCCCAGCATAGCAGTGCTCAGGAAAAGGCACTCTTCTTTCTGCAGGCTGGGTGCACCCTCGAGTTTCTGCTTGAGGCAGAGAGAGCTGAGCCAGGCGATTCCCCGGCTGAAGGCAAAGCAGAGAGTTTCTCGGTGGAGCGATGGCTCCATCTGCTAGCCGACCAGCATGGAAGGGGAAGCCTGGCTGCCACTGAGTTCCTGAGCAGGTTTCCAAGCTGGAGGCCCTCTGGCTCTACAAGCTCGAGCGTCCTGCCTAGGACTTGCCTCTGGCAACAGAGTGGGTGCCAAGGGCCTGTGGGCTGGAGGGTGCTCGGAAGCCGCAGGGGAGGCTTGGGGCACCCAGTGCTCTGGGATGGAAAACGCTGCAGGCCTGAGCCTCCAGGCACTCCTGCAGGCCTTTGGAGTGGGAAAGCTGTCCTTAGCAGAAGGCTCCCTGCCAAGGGCTGCTGGCCTTTGTGGCTGGCTCAGCTGCAGCTTCCTCGCAGGCTGCTGGTCCAGGGGCGTGTGTGCCCTGGTCCAGAGTGCTGTAGGAGGAGGTCCTAGCAAGGGGCGAGCAAGCCCCTTGTTCCCTTGGCATAGACTGGGCTGTGCACACAGAGGCCTGCCAGCAGTGAAGACAGTGCGGGCAGCAAGGGGGTGTGGCAGGCAGCGCAGAGGTGGCAGGAGTCCTGCTTGAGAGTGGGGTCCTGGCTGTTTTGTGCTCAGGCCCCAGGGGCCCCGTGCACACACAGCCTCTGGACCTGCAGCTTCCCAGCAGTGCAAGAGACACACAGGCAAGCCCCTGGGGCCTACTCGAATGAACTCTGCTCTGTCGAGGCCCTGCTGGCTGGCAGGGGCCTAGGCCAGCACAGGCCCTAGGGATGGCTTTGGCCTGCCATCCACGTTCCGCACTCGGGCCGTTCTGCCTGTCAGACCCACGCTCCCTCGAGGTGTGCTCCTGAGGCCCTTGGACAGTTGGGGAAGTGGAGGCTCTCCCAGCATGGGAGGCCTGCCTAGCACATTGCTCTGGGTCCAAAGAGGATTCCCTGCGCCTCGGGCCCCGGGGCTACATTTTCTGCACACCGGAGACACTTGGCACACACAGCGTTTGCCCATGGAAAGCGGTGTGCCAGAGAGCACCCGCCTGGGACGTATGGCCCTCTCCCATAGAAGCCCTCCATGCAGCAGGCTGTCAGGGATTCGGCTGCAGGCCTTTGTGGCTGGAGAGACAGCAGCTCCTCTGGAGGCTCTGGGTCAGTGTGCACTCCCCTGCGAGGAAACGAGGCGTGTGGGATGATTCCCTGCCCAAGAATGGCAAGCAGCCTGCTCCATCCGATGAGACGCACGTGTGGTGAGAGAGGCTTGGCAGCAGAGAAGAAGCAAGAGGGGCATCCAGGGAGGGGATGTGCATGCAGCTCGGAGGCCCCAGATCTCCTGCTTCCCAACCCGGGAAGGCCGGCTATGCCCATCAGGCCCCATTCCCAAGCGCACACCCAGCTTCTGGATCTGCCCTTTCCCAGCCCTGAAAACACACACAGGCCGTACCCGGAGCCCTGCCGAGGGGGACCTTTGCTCCCCGGGTGGGCCGAATGGCACGACTGTGTGAGGGCAGAGAAGGCCCCAGGAGGCTCTCAGGGAGCTGCCCCAGCATAGCAGTGCTCAGGAAAAGGCACTCTTCTTTCTGCAGGCTGGGTGCACCCTCGAGTTTCTGCTTGAGGCAGAGAGAGCTGAGCCAGGCGATTCCCCGGCTGAAGGCAAAGCAGAGAGTTTCTCGGTGGAGCGATGGCTCCATCTGCTAGCCGACCAGCATGGAAGGGGAAGCCTGGCTGCCACTGAGTTCCTGAGCAGGTTTCCAAGCTGGAGGCCCTCTGGCTCTACAAGCTCGAGCGTCCTGCCTAGGACTTGCCTCTGGCAACAGAGTGGGTGCCAAGGGCCTGTGGGCTGGAGGGTGCTCGGAAGCCGCAGGGGAGGCTTGGGGCACCCAGTTCTCTGGGATGGAAAACGCTGCAGGCCTGAGCCTCCAGGCACTCCTGCAGGCCTTTGGAGTGGGAAAGCTGTCCTTAGCAGAAGGCTCCCTGCCAAGGGCTGCTGGCCTTTGTGGCTGGCTCAGCTGCAGCTTCCTCGCAGGCTGCTGGTCCAGGGGCGTGTGTGCCCTGGTCCAGAGTGCTGTAGGAGGAGGTCCTAGCAAGGGGCGAGCAAGCCCCTTGTTCCCTTGGCATAGACTGGGCTGTGCACACAGAGGCCTGCCAGCAGTGAAGACAGTGCGGGCAGCAAGGGGGTGTGGCAGGCAGCGCAGAGGTGGCAGGAGTCCTGCTTGAGAGTGGGGTCCTGGCTGTTTTGTGCTCAGGCCCCAGGGGCCCCGTGCACACACAGCCTCTGGACCTGCAGCTTCCCAGCAGTGCAAGAGACACACAGGCAAGCCCCTGGGGCCTACTCGAATGAACTCTGCTCTGTCGAGGCCCTGCTGGCTGGCAGGGGCCTAGGCCAGCACAGGCCCTAGGGATGGCTTTGGCCTGCCATCCACGTTCCGCACTCGGGCCGTTCTGCCTGTCAGACCCACGCTCCCTCGAGGTGTGCTCCTGAGGCCCTTGGACAGTTGGGGAAGTGGAGGCTCTCCCAGCATGGGAGGCCTGCCTAGCACATTGCTCTGGGTCCAAAGAGGATTCCCTGCGCCTCGGGCACCGGGGCTACATTTTCTGCACACCGGAGACACTTGGCACACACAGCGTTTGCCCATGGAAAGTGGTGTGCCAGAGAGCACCCGCCTGGGACGTATGGCCCTCTCCCATAGAAGCCCTCCATGCAGCAGGCTGTCAGGGATTCGGCTGCAGGCCTTTGTGGCTGGAGAGACAGCAGCTCCTCTGGAGGCTCTGGGTCAGTGTGCACTCCCATGCGAGGAAACGAGGCGTGTGGGATGATTCCCTGCCCAAGAATGGCAAGCAGCCTGCTCCATCCGATGAGACGCACGTGTGGTGAGAGAGGCTTGGCAGCAGAGAAGAAGCAAGAGGGGCATCCAGGGAGGGGATGTGCATGCAGCTCGGAGGCCCCAGATCTCCTGCTTCCCAACCCGGGAAGGCCGGCTATGCCCATCAGGCCCCATTCCCAAGCGCACACCCAGCTTCTGGATCTGCCCTTTCCCAGCCCTGAAAACACACACAGGCCGTACCCGGAGCCCTGCCGAGGGGGACCTTTGCTCCCCGGGTGGGCCGAATGGCACGACTGTGTGAGGGCAGAGAAGGCCCCAGGAGGCTCTCAGGGAGCTGCCCCAGCATAGCAGTGCTCAGGAAAAGGCACTCTTCTTTCTGCAGGCTGGGTGCACCCTCGAGTTTCTGCTTGAGGCAGAGAGAGCTGAGCCAGGCGATTCCCCGGCTGAAGGCAAAGCAGAGAGTTTCTCGGTGGAGCGATGGCTCCATCTGCTAGCCGACCAGCATGGAAGGGGAAGCCTGGCTGCCACTGAGTTCCTGAGCAGGTTTCCAAGCTGGAGGCCCTCTGGCTCTACAAGCTCGAGCGTCCTGCCTAGGACTTGCCTCTGGCAACAGAGTGGGTGCCAAGGGCCTGTGGGCTGGAGGGTGCTCGGAAGCCGCAGGGGAGGCTTGGGGCACCCAGTGCTCTGGGATGGAAAACGCTGCAGGCCTGAGCCTCCAGGCACTCCTGCAGGCCTTTGGAGTGGGAAAGCTGTCCTTAGCAGAAGGCTCCCTGCCAAGGGCTGCTGGCCTTTGTGGCTGGCTCAGCTGCAGCTTCCTCGCAGGCTGCTGGTCCAGGGGCGTGTGTGCCCTGGTCCAGAGTGCTGTAGGAGGAGGTCCTAGCAAGGGGCGAGCAAGCCCCTTGTTCCCTTGGCATAGACTGGGCTGTGCACACAGAGGCCTGCCAGCAGTGAAGACAGTGCGGGCAGCAAGGGGGTGTGGCAGGCAGCGCAGAGGTGGCAGGAGTCCTGCTTGAGAGTGGGGTCCTGGCTGTTTTGTGCTCAGGCCCCAGGGGCCCCGTGCACACACAGCCTCTGGACCTGCAGCTTCCCAGCAGTGCAAGAGACACACAGGCAAGCCCCTGGGGCCTACTCGAATGAACTCTGCTCTGTCGAGGCCCTGCTGGCTGGCAGGGGCCTAGGCCAGCACAGGCCCTAGGGATGGCTTTGGCCTGCCATCCACGTTCCGCACTCGGGCCGTTCTGCCTGTCAGACCCACGCTCCCTCGAGGTGTGCTCCTGAGGCCCTTGGACAGTTGGGGAAGTGGAGGCTCTCCCAGCATGGGAGGCCTGCCTAGCACATTGCTCTGGGTCCAAAGAGGATTCCCTGCGCCTCGGGCCCCGGGGCTACATTTTCTGCACACCGGAGACACTTGGCACACACAGCGTTTGCCCATGGAAAGCGGTGTGCCAGAGAGCACCCGCCTGGGACGTATGGCCCTCTCCCATAGAAGCCCTCCATGCAGCAGGCTGTCAGGGATTCGGCTGCAGGCCTTTGTGGCTGGAGAGACAGCAGCTCCTCTGGAGGCTCTGGGTCAGTGTGCACTCCCCTGCGAGGAAACGAGGCGTGTGGGATGATTCCCTGCCCAAGAATGGCAAGCAGCCTGCTCCATCCGATGAGACGCACGTGTGGTGAGAGAGGCTTGGCAGCAGAGAAGAAGCAAGAGGGGCATCCAGGGAGGGGATGTGCATGCAGCTCGGAGGCCCCAGATCTCCTGCTTCCCAACCCGGGAAGGCCGGCTCTGCCCATCAGGCCCCATTCCCAAGCGCACACCCAGCTTCTGGATCTGCCCTTTCCCAGCCCTGAAAACACACACAGGCCGTACCCGGAGCCCTGCCGAGGGGGACCTTTGCTCCCCGGGTGGGCCGAATGGCACGACTGTGTGAGGGCAGAGAAGGCCCCAGGAGGCTCTCAGGGAGCTGCCCCAGCATAGCAGTGCTCAGGAAAAGGCACTCTTCTTTCTGCAGGCTGGGTGCACCCTCGAGTTTCTGCTTGAGGCAGAGAGAGCTGAGCCAGGCGATTCCCCGGCTGAAGGCAAAGCAGAGAGTTTCTCGGTGGAGCGATGGCTCCATCTGCTAGCCGACCAGCATGGAAGGGGAAGCCTGGCTGCCACTGAGTTCCTGAGCAGGTTTCCAAGCTGGAGGCCCTCTGGCTCTACAAGCTCGAGCGTCCTGCCTAGGACTTGCCTCTGGCAACAGAGTGGGTGCCAAGGGCCTGTGGGCTGGAGGGTGCTCGGAAGCCGCAGGGGAGGCTTGGGGCACCCAGTGCTCTGGGATGGAAAACGCTGCAGGCCTGAGCCTCCAGGCACTCCTGCAGGCCTTTGGAGTGGGAAAGCTGTCCTTAGCAGAAGGCTCCCTGCCAAGGGCTGCTGGCCTTTGTGGCTGGCTCAGCTGCAGCTTCCTCGCAGGCTGCTGGTCCAGGGGCGTGTGTGCCCTGGTCCAGAGTGCTGTAGGAGGAGGTCCTAGCAAGGGGCGAGCAAGCCCCTTGTTCCCTTGGCATAGACTGGGCTGTGCACACAGAGGCCTGCCAGCAGTGAAGACAGTGCGGGCAGCAAGGGGGTGTGGCAGGCAGCGCTGAGGTGGCAGGAGTCCTGCTTGAGAGTGGGGTCCTGGCTGTTTTGTGCTCAGGCCCCAGGGGCCCCGTGCACACACAGCCTCTGGACCTGCAGCTTCCCAGCAGTGCAAGAGACACACAGGCAAGCCCCTGGGGCCTACTCGAATGAACTCTGCTCTGTCGAGGCCCTGCTGGCTGGCAGGGGCCTAGGCCAGCACAGGCCCTAGGGATGGCTTTGGCCTGCCATCCACGTTCCGCACTCGGGCCGTTCTGCCTGTCAGACCCACGCTCCCTCGAGGTGTGCTCCTGAGGCCCTTGGACAGTTGGGGAAGTGGAGGCTCTCCCAGCATGGGAGGCCTGCCTAGCACATTGCTCTGGGTCCAAAGAGGATTCCCTGCGCCTCGGGCCCCGGGGCTACATTTTCTGCACACCGGAGACACTTGGCACACACAGCGTTTGCCCATGGAAAGCGGTGTGCCAGAGAGCACCCGCCTGGGACGTATGGCCCTCTCCCATAGAAGCCCTCCATGCAGCAGGCTGTCAGGGATTCGGCTGCAGGCCTTTGTGGCTGGAGAGACAGCAGCTCCTCTGGAGGCTCTGGGTCAGTGTGCACTCCCCTGCGAGGAAACGAGGCGTGTGGGATGATTCCCTGCCCAAGAATGGCAAGCAGCCTGCTCCATCCGATGAGACGCACGTGTGGTGAGAGAGGCTTGGCAGCAGAGAAGAAGCAAGAGGGGCATCCAGGGAGGGGATGTGCATGCAGCTCGGAGGCCCCAGATCTCCTGCTTCCCAACCCGGGAAGGCCGGCTCTGCCCATCAGGCCCCATTCCCAAGCGCACACCCAGCTTCTGGATCTGCCCTTTCCCAGCCCTGAAAACACACACAGGCCGTACCCGGAGCCCTGCCGAGGGGGACCTTTGCTCCCCGGGTGGGCCGAATGGCACGACTGTGTGAGGGCAGAGAAGGCCCCAGGAGGCTCTCAGGGAGCTGCCCCAGCATAGCAGTGCTCAGGAAAAGGCACTCTTCTTTCTGCAGGCTGGGTGCACCCTCGAGTTTCTGCTTGAGGCAGAGAGAGCTGAGCCAGGCGATTCCCCGGCTGAAGGCAAAGCAGAGAGTTTCTCGGTGGAGCGATGGCTCCATCTGCTAGCCGACCAGCATGGAAGGGGAAGCCTGGCTGCCACTGAGTTCCTGAGCAGGTTTCCAAGCTGGAGGCCCTCTGGCTCTACAAGCTCGAGCGTCCTGCCTAGGACTTGCCTCTGGCAACAGAGTGGGTGCCAAGGGCCTGTGGGCTGGAGGGTGCTCGGAAGCCGCAGGGGAGGCTTGGGGCACCCAGTGCTCTGGGATGGAAAACGCTGCAGGCCTGAGCCTCCAGGCACTCCTGCAGGCCTTTGGAGTGGGAAAGCTGTCCTTAGCAGAAGGCTCCCTGCCAAGGGCTGCTGGCCTTTGTGGCTGGCTCAGCTGCAGCTTCCTCGCAGGCTGCTGGTCCAGGGGCGTGTGTGCCCTGGTCCAGAGTGCTGTAGGAGGAGGTCCTAGCAAGGGGCGAGCAAGCCCCTTGTTCCCTTGGCATAGACTGGGCTGTGCACACAGAGGCCTGCCAGCAGTGAAGACAGTGCGGGCAGCAAGGGGGTGTGGCAGGCAGCGCTGAGGTGGCAGGAGTCCTGCTTGAGAGTGGGGTCCTGGCTGTTTTGTGCTCAGGCCCCAGGGGCCCCGTGCACACACAGCCTCTGGACCTGCAGCTTCCCAGCAGTGCAAGAGACACACAGGCAAGCCCCTGGGGCCTACTCGAATGAACTCTGCTCTGTCGAGGCCCTGCTGGCTGGCAGGGGCCTAGGCCAGCACAGGCCCTAGGGATGGCTTTGGCCTGCCATCCACGTTCCGCACTCGGGCCGTTCTGCCTGTCAGACCCACGCTCCCTCGAGGTGTGCTCCTGAGGCCCTTGGACAGTTGGGGAAGTGGAGGCTCTCCCAGCATGGGAGGCCTGCCTAGCACATTGCTCTGGGTCCAAAGAGGATTCCCTGCGCCTCGGGCCCCGGGGCTACATTTTCTGCACACCGGAGACACTTGGCACACACAGCGTTTGCCCATGGAAAGCGGTGTGCCAGAGAGCACCCGCCTGGGACGTATGGCCCTCTCCCATAGAAGCCCTCCATGCAGCAGGCTGTCAGGGATTCGGCTGCAGGCCTTTGTGGCTGGAGAGACAGCAGCTCCTCTGGAGGCTCTGGGTCAGTGTGCACTCCCCTGCGAGGAAACGAGGCGTGTGGGATGATTCCCTGCCCAAGAATGGCAAGCAGCCTGCTCCATCCGATGAGACGCACGTGTGGTGAGAGAGGCTTGGCAGCAGAGAAGAAGCAAGAGGGGCATCCAGGGAGGGGATGTGCATGCAGCTCGGAGGCCCCAGATCTCCTGCTTCCCAACCCGGGAAGGCCGGCTATGCCCATCAGGCCCCATTCCCAAGCGCACACCCAGCTTCTGGATCTGCCCTTTCCCAGCCCTGAAAACACACACAGGCCGTACCCGGAGCCCTGCCGAGGGGGACCTTTGCTCCCCGGGTGGGCCGAATGGCACGACTGTGTGAGGGCAGAGAAGGCCCCAGGAGGCTCTCAGGGAGCTGCCCCAGCATAGCAGTGCTCAGGAAAAGGCACTCTTCTTTCTGCAGGCTGGGTGCACCCTCGAGTTTCTGCTTGAGGCAGAGAGAGCTGAGCCAGGCGATTCCCCGGCTGAAGGCAAAGCAGAGAGTTTCTCGGTGGAGCGATGGCTCCATCTGCTAGCCGACCAGCATGGAAGGGGAAGCCTGGCTGCCACTGAGTTCCTGAGCAGGTTTCCAAGCTGGAGGCCCTCTGGCTCTACAAGCTCGAGCGTCCTGCCTAGGACTTGCCTCTGGCAACAGAGTGGGTGCCAAGGGCCTGTGGGCTGGAGGGTGCTCGGAAGCCGCAGGGGAGGCTTGGGGCACCCAGTGCTCTGGGATGGAAAACGCTGCAGGCCTGAGCCTCCAGGCACTCCTGCAGGCCTTTGGAGTGGGAAAGCTGTCCTTAGCAGAAGGCTCCCTGCCAAGGGCTGCTGGCCTTTGTGGCTGGCTCAGCTGCAGCTTCCTCGCAGGCTGCTGGTCCAGGGGCGTGTGTGCCCTGGTCCAGAGTGCTGTAGGAGGAGGTCCTAGCAAGGGGCGAGCAAGCCCCTTGTTCCCTTGGCATAGACTGGGCTGTGCACACAGAGGCCTGCCAGCAGTGAAGACAGTGCGGGCAGCAAGGGGGTGTGGCAGGCAGCGCTGAGGTGGCAGGAGTCCTGCTTGAGAGTGGGGTCCTGGCTGTTTTGTGCTCAGGCCCCAGGGGCCCCGTGCACACACAGCCTCTGGACCTGCAGCTTCCCAGCAGTGCAAGAGACACACAGGCAAGCCCCTGGGGCCTACTCGAATGAACTCTGCTCTGTCGAGGCCCTGCTGGCTGGCAGGGGCCTAGGCCAGCACAGGCCCTAGGGATGGCTTTGGCCTGCCATCCACGTTCCGCACTCGGGCCGTTCTGCCTGTCAGACCCACGCTCCCTCGAGGTGTGCTCCTGAGGCCCTTGGACAGTTGGGGAAGTGGAGGCTCTCCCAGCATGGGAGGCCTGCCTAGCACATTGCTCTGGGTCCAAAGAGGATTCCCTGCGCCTCGGGCCCCGGGGCTACATTTTCTGCACACCGGAGACACTTGGCACACACAGCGTTTGCCCATGGAAAGCGGTGTGCCAGAGAGCACCCGCCTGGGACGTATGGCCCTCTCCCATAGAAGCCCTCCATGCAGCAGGCTGTCAGGGATTCGGCTGCAGGCCTTTGTGGCTGGAGAGACAGCAGCTCCTCTGGAGGCTCTGGGTCAGTGTGCACTCCCCTGCGAGGAAACGAGGCGTGTGGGATGATTCCCTGCCCAAGAATGGCAAGCAGCCTGCTCCATCCGATGAGACGCACGTGTGGTGAGAGAGGCTTGGCAGCAGAGAAGAAGCAAGAGGGGCATCCAGGGAGGGGATGTGCATGCAGCTCGGAGGCCCCAGATCTCCTGCTTCCCAACCCGGGAAGGCCGGCTATGCCCATCAGGCCCCATTCCCAAGCGCACACCCAGCTTCTGGATCTGCCCTTTCCCAGCCCTGAAAACACACACAGGCCGTACCCGGAGCCCTGCCGAGGGGGACCTTTGCTCCCCGGGTGGGCCGAATGGCACGACTGTGTGAGGGCAGAGAAGGCCCCAGGAGGCTCTCAGGGAGCTGCCCCAGCATAGCAGTGCTCAGGAAAAGGCACTCTTCTTTCTGCAGGCTGGGTGCACCCTCGAGTTTCTGCTTGAGGCAGAGAGAGCTGAGCCAGGCGATTCCCCGGCTGAAGGCAAAGCAGAGAGTTTCTCGGTGGAGCGATGGCTCCATCTGCTAGCCGACCAGCATGGAAGGGGAAGCCTGGCTGCCACTGAGTTCCTGAGCAGGTTTCCAAGCTGGAGGCCCTCTGGCTCTACAAGCTCGAGCGTCCTGCCTAGGACTTGCCTCTGGCAACAGAGTGGGTGCCAAGGGCCTGTGGGCTGGAGGGTGCTCGGAAGCCGCAGGGGAGGCTTGGGGCACCCAGTGCTCTGGGATGGAAAACGCTGCAGGCCTGAGCCTCCAGGCACTCCTGCAGGCCTTTGGAGTGGGAAAGCTGTCCTTAGCAGAAGGCTCCCTGCCAAGGGCTGCTGGCCTTTGTGGCTGGCTCAGCTGCAGCTTCCTCGCAGGCTGCTGGTCCAGGGGCGTGTGTGCCCTGGTCCAGAGTGCTGTAGGAGGAGGTCCTAGCAAGGGGCGAGCAAGCCCCTTGTTCCCTTGGCATAGACTGGGCTGTGCACACAGAGGCCTGCCAGCAGTGAAGACAGTGCGGGCAGCAAGGGGGTGTGGCAGGCAGCGCAGAGGTGGCAGGAGTCCTGCTTGAGAGTGGGGTCCTGGCTGTTTTGTGCTCAGGCCCCAGGGGCCCCGTGCACACACAGCCTCTGGACCTGCAGCTTCCCAGCAGTGCAAGAGACACACAGGCAAGCCCCTGGGGCCTACTCGAATGAACTCTGCTCTGTCGAGGCCCTGCTGGCTGGCAGGGGCCTAGGCCAGCACAGGCCCTAGGGATGGCTTTGGCCTGCCATCCACGTTCCGCACTCGGGCCGTTCTGCCTGTCAGACCCACGCTCCCTCGAGGTGTGCTCCTGAGGCCCTTGGACAGTTGGGGAAGTGGAGGCTCTCCCAGCATGGGAGGCCTGCCTAGCACATTGCTCTGGGTCCAAAGAGGATTCCCTGCGCCTCGGGCCCCGGGGCTACATTTTCTGCACACCGGAGACACTTGGCACACACAGCGTTTGCCCATGGAAAGCGGTGTGCCAGAGAGCACCCGCCTGGGACGTATGGCCCTCTCCCATAGAAGCCCTCCATGCAGCAGGCTGTCAGGGATTCGGCTGCAGGCCTTTGTGGCTGGAGAGACAGCAGCTCCTCTGGAGGCTCTGGGTCAGTGTGCACTCCCCTGCGAGGAAACGAGGCGTGTGGGATGATTCCCTGCCCAAGAATGGCAAGCAGCCTGCTCCATCCGATGAGACGCACGTGTGGTGAGAGAGGCTTGGCAGCAGAGAAGAAGCAAGAGGGGCATCCAGGGAGGGGATGTGCATGCAGCTCGGAGGCCCCAGATCTCCTGCTTCCCAACCCGGGAAGGCCGGCTATGCCCATCAGGCCCCATTCCCAAGCGCACACCCAGCTTCTGGATCTGCCCTTTCCCAGCCCTGAAAACACACACAGGCCGTACCCGGAGCCCTGCCGAGGGGGACCTTTGCTCCCCGGGTGGGCCGAATGGCACGACTGTGTGAGGGCAGAGAAGGCCCCAGGAGGCTCTCAGGGAGCTGCCCCAGCATAGCAGTGCTCAGGAAAAGGCACTCTTCTTTCTGCAGGCTGGGTGCACCCTCGAGTTTCTGCTTGAGGCAGAGAGAGCTGAGCCAGGCGATTCCCCGGCTGAAGGCAAAGCAGAGAGTTTCTCGGTGGAGCGATGGCTCCATCTGCTAGCCGACCAGCATGGAAGGGGAAGCCTGGCTGCCACTGAGTTCCTGAGCAGGTTTCCAAGCTGGAGGCCCTCTGGCTCTACAAGCTCGAGCGTCCTGCCTAGGACTTGCCTCTGGCAACAGAGTGGGTGCCAAGGGCCTGTGGGCTGGAGGGTGCTCGGAAGCCGCAGGGGAGGCTTGGGGCACCCAGTGCTCTGGGATGGAAAACGCTGCAGGCCTGAGCCTCCAGGCACTCCTGCAGGCCTTTGGAGTGGGAAAGCTGTCCTTAGCAGAAGGCTCCCTGCCAAGGGCTGCTGGCCTTTGTGGCTGGCTCAGCTGCAGCTTCCTCACAGGCTGCTGGTCCAGGGGCGTGTGTGCCCTGGTCCAGAGTGCTGTAGGAGGAGGTCCTAGCAAGGGGCGAGCAAGCCCCTTGTTCCCTTGGCATAGACTGGGCTGTGCACACAGAGGCCTGCCAGCAGTGAAGACAGTGCGGGCAGCAAGGGGGTGTGGCAGGCAGCGCAGAGGTGGCAGGAGTCCTGCTTGAGAGTGGGGTCCTGGCTGTTTTGTGCTCAGGCCCCAGGGGCCCCGTGCACACACAGCCTCTGGACCTGCAGCTTCCCAGCAGTGCAAGAGACACACAGGCAAGCCCCTGGGGCCTACTCGAATGAACTCTGCTCTGTCGAGGCCCTGCTGGCTGGCAGGGGCCTAGGCCAGCACAGGCCCTAGGGATGGCTTTGGCCTGCCATCCACGTTCCGCACTCGGGCCGTTCTGCCTGTCAGACCCACGCTCCCTCGAGGTGTGCTCCTGAGGCCCTTGGACAGTTGGGGAAGTGGAGGCTCTCCCAGCATGGGAGGCCTGCCTAGCACATTGCTCTGGGTCCAAAGAGGATTCCCTGCGCCTCGGGCCCCGGGGCTACATTTTCTGCACACCGGAGACACTTGGCACACACAGCGTTTGCCCATGGAAAGCGGTGTGCCAGAGAGCACCCGCCTGGGACGTATGGCCCTCTCCCATAGAAGCCCTCCATGCAGCAGGCTGTCAGGGATTCGGCTGCAGGCCTTTGTGGCTGGAGAGACAGCAGCTCCTCTGGAGGCTCTGGGTCAGTGTGCACTCCCCTGCGAGGAAACGAGGCGTGTGGGATGATTCCCTGCCCAAGAATGGCAAGCAGCCTGCTCCATCCGATGAGACGCACGTGTGGTGAGAGAGGCTTGGCAGCAGAGAAGAAGCAAGAGGGGCATCCAGGGAGGGGATGTGCATGCAGCTCGGAGGCCCCAGATCTCCTGCTTCCCAACCCGGGAAGGCCGGCTATGCCCATCAGGCCCCATTCCCAAGCGCACACCCAGCTTCTGGATCTGCCCTTTCCCAGCCCTGAAAACACACACAGGCCGTACCCGGAGCCCTGCCGAGGGGGACCTTTGCTCCCCGGGTGGGCCGAATGGCACGACTGTGTGAGGGCAGAGAAGGCCCCAGGAGGCTCTCAGGGAGCTGCCCCAGCATAGCAGTGCTCAGGAAAAGGCACTCTTCTTTCTGCAGGCTGGGTGCACCCTCGAGTTTCTGCTTGAGGCAGAGAGAGCTGAGCCAGGCGATTCCCCGGCTGAAGGCAAAGCAGAGAGTTTCTCGGTGGAGCGATGGCTCCATCTGCTAGCCGACCAGCATGGAAGGGGAAGCCTGGCTGCCACTGAGTTCCTGAGCAGGTTTCCAAGCTGGAGGCCCTCTGGCTCTACAAGCTCGAGCGTCCTGCCTAGGACTTGCCTCTGGCAACAGAGTGGGTGCCAAGGGCCTGTGGGCTGGAGGGTGCTCGGAAGCCGCAGGGGAGGCTTGGGGCACCCAGTGCTCTGGGATGGAAAACGCTGCAGGCCTGAGCCTCCAGGCACTCCTGCAGGCCTTTGGAGTGGGAAAGCTGTCCTTAGCAGAAGGCTCCCTGCCAAGGGCTGCTGGCCTTTGTGGCTGGCTCAGCTGCAGCTTCCTCGCAGGCTGCTGGTCCAGGGGCGTGTGTGCCCTGGTCCAGAGTGCTGTAGGAGGAGGTCCTAGCAAGGGGCGAGCAAGCCCCTTGTTCCCTTGGCATAGACTGGGCTGTGCACACAGAGGCCTGCCAGCAGTGAAGACAGTGCGGGCAGCAAGGGGGTGTGGCAGGCAGCGCAGAGGTGGCAGGAGTCCTGCTTGAGAGTGGGGTCCTGGCTGTTTTGTGCTCAGGCCCCAGGGGCCCCGTGCACACACAGCCTCTGGACCTGCAGCTTCCCAGCAGTGCAAGAGACACACAGGCAAGCCCCTGGGGCCTACTCGAATGAACTCTGCTCTGTCGAGGCCCTGCTGGCTGGCAGGGGCCTAGGCCAGCACAGGCCCTAGGGATGGCTTTGGCCTGCCATCCACGTTCCGCACTCGGGCCGTTCTGCCTGTCAGACCCACGCTCCCTCGAGGTGTGCTCCTGAGGCCCTTGGACAGTTGGGGAAGTGGAGGCTCTCCCAGCATGGGAGGCCTGCCTAGCACATTGCTCTGGGTCCAAAGAGGATTCCCTGCGCCTCGGGCCCCGGGGCTACATTTTCTGCACACCGGAGACACTTGGCACACACAGCGTTTGCCCATGGAAAGCGGTGTGCCAGAGAGCACCCGCCTGGGACGTATGGCCCTCTCCCATAGAAGCCCTCCATGCAGCAGGCTGTCAGGGATTCGGCTGCAGGCCTTTGTGGCTGGAGAGACAGCAGCTCCTCTGGAGGCTCTGGGTCAGTGTGCACTCCCCTGCGAGGAAACGAGGCGTGTGGGATGATTCCCTGCCCAAGAATGGCAAGCAGCCTGCTCCATCCGATGAGACGCACGTGTGGTGAGAGAGGCTTGGCAGCAGAGAAGAAGCAAGAGGGGCATCCAGGGAGGGGATGTGCATGCAGCTCGGAGGCCCCAGATCTCCTGCTTCCCAACCCGGGAAGGCCGGCTATGCCCATCAGGCCCCATTCCCAAGCGCACACCCAGCTTCTGGATCTGCCCTTTCCCAGCCCTGAAAACACACACAGGCCGTACCCGGAGCCCTGCCGAGGGGGACCTTTGCTCCCCGGGTGGGCCGAATGGCACGACTGTGTGAGGGCAGAGAAGGCCCCAGGAGGCTCTCAGGGAGCTGCCCCAGCATAGCAGTGCTCAGGAAAAGGCACTCTTCTTTCTGCAGGCTGGGTGCACCCTCGAGTTTCTGCTTGAGGCAGAGAGAGCTGAGCCAGGCGATTCCCCGGCTGAAGGCAAAGCAGAGAGTTTCTCGGTGGAGCGATGGCTCCATCTGCTAGCCGACCAGCATGGAAGGGGAAGCCTGGCTGCCACTGAGTTCCTGAGCAGGTTTCCAAGCTGGAGGCCCTCTGGCTCTACAAGCTCGAGCGTCCTGCCTAGGACTTGCCTCTGGCAACAGAGTGGGTGCCAAGGGCCTGTGGGCTGGAGGGTGCTCGGAAGCCGCAGGGGAGGCTTGGGGCACCCAGTGCTCTGGGATGGAAAACGCTGCAGGCCTGAGCCTCCAGGCACTCCTGCAGGCCTTTGGAGTGGGAAAGCTGTCCTTAGCAGAAGGCTCCCTGCCAAGGGCTGCTGGCCTTTGTGGCTGGCTCAGCTGCAGCTTCCTCGCAGGCTGCTGGTCCAGGGGCGTGTGTGCCCTGGTCCAGAGTGCTGTAGGAGGAGGTCCTAGCAAGGGGCGAGCAAGCCCCTTGTTCCCTTGGCATAGACTGGGCTGTGCACACAGAGGCCTGCCAGCAGTGAAGACAGTGCGGGCAGCAAGGGGGTGTGGCAGGCAGCGCAGAGGTGGCAGGAGTCCTGCTTGAGAGTGGGGTCCTGGCTGTTTTGTGCTCAGGCCCCAGGGGCCCCGTGCACACACAGCCTCTGGACCTGCAGCTTCCCAGCAGTGCAAGAGACACACAGGCAAGCCCCTGGGGCCTACTCGAATGAACTCTGCTCTGTCGAGGCCCTGCTGGCTGGCAGGGGCCTAGGCCAGCACAGGCCCTAGGGATGGCTTTGGCCTGCCATCCACGTTCCGCACTCGGGCCGTTCTGCCTGTCAGACCCACGCTCCCTCGAGGTGTGCTCCTGAGGCCCTTGGACAGTTGGGGAAGTGGAGGCTCTCCCAGCATGGGAGGCCTGCCTGGCGCATTGCTCTGGGTCCAAAGAGGATTCCCTGCGCCTCGGGCCCCGGGGCTACATTTTCTGCACACCGGAGACACTTGGCACACACAGCGTTTGCCCATGGAAAGCGGTCTGCCAGAGAGCACCCGCCTGGGACGTATGGCCCTCTCCCATAGAAGCCCTCCATGCAGCAGGCTGCCAGGGATTCGGCTGCAGGCCTTTGTGGCTGGAGAGACAGCAGCTCCTCTGGAGGCTCTGGGTCAATGTGCACTCCCGTTCGAGGAAACGAGGCCTGTGGGGTGAGGCCCTTGCAAAGAATGGCAAGCAGCCTGCTCCTTTCGATGAGATGCACGTGTGGTGAGCGAGGCTTGGCAGCAGAGAAGAAGCAAGAGGGGCATCCAGGGAGGGGATGTGCATGCAGCTCGGAGGCCCCAGATCTCCTGCTTCCCAACCCGGGAAGGCCGGCTATGCCCATCAGGCCCCATTCCCAAGCGCACACCCAGCTTCTGGATCTGCCCTTTCCCAGCCCTGAAAACACACACAGGCCGTACCCGGAGCCCTGCCGAGGGGGACCTTTGCTCCCCGGGTGGGCCGAATGGCACGACTGTGTGAGGGCAGAGAAAGCCCCAGGAGGCTCTCAGGGAGCTGCCACAGCATAGCAGTGCTCAGGAAAAGGCACTCTTCTTTCTGCAGGCTGGGTGCACCCTCGAGTTTCTGCTTGAGGCAGAGAGAGCTGAGCCAGGCGATTCCCCGGCTGAAGGCAAAGCAGAGAGTTTCTCGGTGGAGCGATGGCTCCATCTGCTAGCCGACCAGCATGGAAGGGGAAGCCTGGCTGCCACTGAGTTCCTGAGCAGGTTTCCAAGCTGGAGGCCCTCTGGCTCTACAAGCTCGAGCGTCCTGCCTAGGACTTGCCTCTGGCAACAGAGTGGGTGCCAAGGGCCTGTGGGCTGGAGGGTGCTCGGAAGCCGCAGGGGAGGCTTGGGGCACCCAGTGCTCTGGGATGGAAAACGCTGCAGGCCTGAGCCTCCAGGCACTCCTGCAGGCCTTTGGAGTGGGAAAGCTGTCCTTAGCAGAAGGCTCCCTGCCAAGGGCTGCTGGCCTTTGTGGCTGGCTCAGCTGCAGCTTCCTCGCAGGCTGCTGGTCCAGGGGCGTGTGTGCCCTGGTCCAGAGTGCTGTAGGAGGAGGTCCTAGCAAGGGGCGAGCAAGCCCCTTGTTCCCTTGGCATAGACTGGGCTGTGCACACAGAGGCCTGCCAGCAGTGAAGACAGTGCGGGCAGCAAGGGGGTGTGGCAGGCAGCGCAGAGGTGGCAGGAGTCCTGCTGGAGAGTGGGGTCCTGGCTGTTTTGTGCTCAGGCCCCAGGGGCCCCGTGCACACACAGCCTCTGGACCTGCAGCTTCCCAGCAGTGCAAGAGACACACAGGCAAGCCCCTGGGGCCTACTC
This sequence comes from Hippopotamus amphibius kiboko, assembly GCF_030028045.1. Classification (NCBI taxonomy): domain Eukaryota; kingdom Metazoa; phylum Chordata; class Mammalia; order Artiodactyla; family Hippopotamidae; genus Hippopotamus; species Hippopotamus amphibius. The sequence continues at coordinate 106,280 of NW_026648359.1, forward strand.
GAATGAACTCTGCTCTGTCGAGGCCCTGCTGGCTGGCAGGGGCCTAGGCCAGCACAGGCCCTAGGGATGGCTTTGGCCTGCCATCCACGTTCCGCACTCGGGCCGTTCTGCCTGTCAGACCCACGCTCCCTCGAGGTGTGCTCCTGAGGCCCTTGGACAGTTGGGGAAGTGGAGGCTCTCCCAGCATGGGAGGCCTGCCTAGCACATTGCTCTGGGTCCAAAGAGGATTCCCTGCGCCTCGGGCCCCGGGGCTACATTTTCTGCACACCGGAGACACTTGGCACACACAGCGTTTGCCCATGGAAAGCGGTGTGCCAGAGAGCACCCGCCTGGGACGTATGGCCCTCTCCCATAGAAGCCCTCCATGCAGCAGGCTGTCAGGGATTCGGCTGCAGGCCTTTGTGGCTGGAGAGACAGCAGCTCCTCTGGAGGCTCTGGGTCAGTGTGCACTCCCCTGCGAGGAAACGAGGCGTGTGGGATGATTCCCTGCCCAAGAATGGCAAGCAGCCTGCTCCATCCGATGAGACGCACGTGTGGTGAGAGAGGCTTGGCAGCAGAGAAGAAGCAAGAGGGGCATCCAGGGAGGGGATGTGCATGCAGCTCGGAGGCCCCAGATCTCCTGCTTCCCAACCCGGGAAGGCCGGCTATGCCCATCAGGCCCCATTCCCAAGCGCACACCCAGCTTCTGGATCTGCCCTTTCCCAGCCCTGAAAACACACACAGGCCGTACCCGGAGCCCTGCCGAGGGGGACCTTTGCTCCCCGGGTGGGCCGAATGGCACGACTGTGTGAGGGCAGAGAAGGCCCCAGGAGGCTCTCAGGGAGCTGCCCCAGCATAGCAGTGCTCAGGAAAAGGCACTCTTCTTTCTGCAGGCTGGGTGCACCCTCGAGTTTCTGCTTGAGGCAGAGAGAGCTGAGCCAGGCGATTCCCCGGCTGAAGGCAAAGCAGAGAGTTTCTCGGTGGAGCGATGGCTCCATCTGCTAGCCGACCAGCATGGAAGGGGAAGCCTGGCTGCCACTGAGTTCCTGAGCAGGTTTCCAAGCTGGAGGCCCTCTGGCTCTACAAGCTCGAGCGTCCTGCCTAGGACTTGCCTCTGGCAACAGAGTGGGTGCCAAGGGCCTGTGGGCTGGAGGGTGCTCGGAAGCCGCAGGGGAGGCTTGGGGCACCCAGTGCTCTGGGATGGAAAACGCTGCAGGCCTGAGCCTCCAGGCACTCCTGCAGGCCTTTGGAGTGGGAAAGCTGTCCTTAGCAGAAGGCTCCCTGCCAAGGGCTGCTGGCCTTTGTGGCTGGCTCAGCTGCAGCTTCCTCGCAGGCTGCTGGTCCAGGGGCGTGTGTGCCCTGGTCCAGAGTGCTGTAGGAGGAGGTCCTAGCAAGGGGCGAGCAAGCCCCTTGTTCCCTTGGCATAGACTGGGCTGTGCACACAGAGGCCTGCCAGCAGTGAAGACAGTGCGGGCAGCAAGGGGGTGTGGCAGGCAGCGCAGAGGTGGCAGGAGTCCTGCTTGAGAGTGGGGTCCTGGCTGTTTTGTGCTCAGGCCCCAGGGGCCCCGTGCACACACAGCCTCTGGACCTGCAGCTTCCCAGCAGTGCAAGAGACACACAGGCAAGCCCCTGGGGCCTACTCGAATGAACTCTGCTCTGTCGAGGCCCTGCTGGCTGGCAGGGGCCTAGGCCAGCACAGGCCCTAGGGATGGCTTTGGCCTGCCATCCACGTTCCGCACTCGGGCCGTTCTGCCTGTCAGACCCACGCTCCCTCGAGGTGTGCTCCTGAGGCCCTTGGACAGTTGGGGAAGTGGAGGCTCTCCCAGCATGGGAGGCCTGCCTGGCGCATTGCTCTGGGTCCAAAGAGGATTCCCTGCGCCTCGGGCCCCGGGGCTACATTTTCTGCACACCGGAGACACTTGGCACACACAGCGTTTGCCCATGGAAAGCGGTGTGCCAGAGAGCACCCGCCTGGGACGTATGGCCCTCTCCCATAGAAGCCCTCCATGCAGCAGGCTGCCAGGGATTCGGCTGCAGGCCTTTGTGGCTGGAGAGACAGCAGCTCCTCTGGAGGCTCTGGGTCAGTGTGCACTCCCCTGCGAGGAAACGAGGCGTGTGGGATGATTCCCTGCCCAAGAATGGCAAGCAGCCTGCTCCATCCGATGAGACGCACGTGTGGTGAGAGAGGCTTGGCAGCAGAGAAGAAGCAAGAGGGGCATCCAGGGAGGGGATGTGCATGCAGCTCGGAGGCCCCAGATCTCCTGCTTCCCAACCCGGGAAGGCCGGCTATGCCCATCAGGCCCCATTCCCAAGCGCACACCCAGCTTCTGGATCTGCCCTTTCCCAGCCCTGAAAACACACACAGGCCGTACCCGGAGCCCTGCCGAGGGGGACCTTTGCTCCCCGGGTGGGCCGAATGGCACGACTGTGTGAGGGCAGAGAAGGCCCCAGGAGGCTCTCAGGGAGCTGCCCCAGCATAGCAGTGCTCAGGAAAAGGCACTCTTCTTTCTGCAGGCTGGGTGCACCCTCGAGTTTCTGCTTGAGGCAGAGAGAGCTGAGCCAGGCGATTCCCCGGCTGAAGGCAAAGCAGAGAGTTTCTCGGTGGAGCGATGGCTCCATCTGCTAGCCGACCAGCATGGAAGGGGAAGCCTGGCTGCCACTGAGTTCCTGAGCAGGTTTCCAAGCTGGAGGCCCTCTGGCTCTACAAGCTCGAGCGTCCTGCCTAGGACTTGCCTCTGGCAACAGAGTGGGTGCCAAGGGCCTGTGGGCTGGAGGGTGCTCGGAAGCCGCAGGGGAGGCTTGGGGCACCCAGTGCTCTGGGATGGAAAACGCTGCAGGCCTGAGCCTCCAGGCACTCCTGCAGGCCTTTGGAGTGGGAAAGCTGTCCTTAGCAGAAGGCTCCCTGCCAAGGGCTGCTGGCCTTTGTGGCTGGCTCAGCTGCAGCTTCCTCGCAGGCTGCTGGTCCAGGGGCGTGTGTGCCCTGGTCCAGAGTGCTGTAGGAGGAGGTCCTAGCAAGGGGCGAGCAAGCCCCTTGTTCCCTTGGCATAGACTGGGCTGTGCACACAGAGGCCTGCCAGCAGTGAAGACAGTGCGGGCAGCAAGGGGGTGTGGCAGGCAGCGCAGAGGTGGCAGGAGTCCTGCTTGAGAGTGGGGTCCTGGCTGTTTTGTGCTCAGGCCCCAGGGGCCCCGTGCACACACAGCCTCTGGACCTGCAGCTTCCCAGCAGTGCAAGAGACACACAGGCAAGCCCCTGGGGCCTACTCGAATGAACTCTGCTCTGTCGAGGCCCTGCTGGCTGGCAGGGGCCTAGGCCAGCACAGGCCCTAGGGATGGCTTTGGCCTGCCATCCACGTTCCGCACTCGGGCCGTTCTGCCTGTCAGACCCACGCTCCCTCGAGGTGTGCTCCTGAGGCCCTTGGACAGTTGGGGAAGTGGAGGCTCTCCCAGCATGGGAGGCCTGCCTGGCGCATTGCTCTGGGTCCAAAGAGGATTCCCTGCGCCTCGGGCCCCGGGGCTACATTTTCTGCACACCGGAGACACTTGGCACACACAGCGTTTGCCCATGGAAAGCGGTGTGCCAGAGAGCACCCGCCTGGGACGTATGGCCCTCTCCCATAGAAGCCCTCCATGCAGCAGGCTGCCAGGGATTCGGCTGCAGGCCTTTGTGGCTGGAGAGACAGCAGCTCCTCTGGAGGCTCTGGGTCAGTGTGCACTCCCCTGCGAGGAAACGAGGCGTGTGGGATGATTCCCTGCCCAAGAATGGCAAGCAGCCTGCTCCATCCGATGAGACGCACGTGTGGTGAGAGAGGCTTGGCAGCAGAGAAGAAGCAAGAGGGGCATCCAGGGAGGGGATGTGCATGCAGCTCGGAGGCCCCAGATCTCCTGCTTCCCAACCCGGGAAGGCCGGCTATGCCCATCAGGCCCCATTCCCAAGCGCACACCCAGCTTCTGGATCTGCCCTTTCCCAGCCCTGAAAACACACACAGGCCGTACCCGGAGCCCTGCCGAGGGGGACCTTTGCTCCCCGGGTGGGCCGAATGGCACGACTGTGTGAGGGCAGAGAAGGCCCCAGGAGGCTCTCAGGGAGCTGCCCCAGCATAGCAGTGCTCAGGAAAAGGCACTCTTCTTTCTGCAGGCTGGGTGCACCCTCGAGTTTCTGCTTGAGGCAGAGAGAGCTGAGCCAGGCGATTCCCCGGCTGAAGGCAAAGCAGAGAGTTTCTCGGTGGAGCGATGGCTCCATCTGCTAGCCGACCAGCATGGAAGGGGAAGCCTGGCTGCCACTGAGTTCCTGAGCAGGTTTCCAAGCTGGAGGCCCTCTGGCTCTACAAGCTCGAGCGTCCTGCCTAGGACTTGCCTCTGGCAACAGAGTGGGTGCGAAGGGCCTGTGGGCTGGAGGGTGCTCGGAAGCCGCAGGGGAGGCTTGGGGCACCCAGTGCTCTGGGATGGAAAACGCTGCAGGCCTGAGCCTCCAGGCACTCCTGCAGGCCTTTGGAGTGGGAAAGCTGTCCTTAGCAGAAGGCTCCCTGCCAAGGGCTGCTGGCCTTTGTGGCTGGCTCAGCTGCAGCTTCCTCGCAGGCTGCTGGTCCAGGGGCGTGTGTGCCCTGGTCCAGAGTGCTGTAGGAGGAGGTCCTAGCAAGGGGCGAGCAAGCCCCTTGTTCCCTTGGCATAGACTGGGCTGTGCACACAGAGGCCTGCCAGCAGTGAAGACAGTGCGGGCAGCAAGGGGGTGTGGCAGGCAGCGCAGAGGTGGCAGGAGTCCTGCTTGAGAGTGGGGTCCTGGCTGTTTTGTGCTCAGGCCCCAGGGGCCCCGTGCACACACAGCCTCTGGACCTGCAGCTTCCCAGCAGTGCAAGAGACACACAGGCAAGCCCCTGGGGCCTACTCGAATGAACTCTGCTCTGTCGAGGCCCTGCTGGCTGGCAGGGGCCTAGGCCAGCACAGGCCCTAGGGATGGCTTTGGCCTGCCATCCACGTTCCGCACTCGGGCCGTTCTGCCTGTCAGACCCACGCTCCCTCGAGGTGTGCTCCTGAGGCCCTTGGACAGTTGGGGAAGTGGAGGCTCTCCCAGCATGGGAGGCCTGCCTAGCACATTGCTCTGGGTCCAAAGAGGATTCCCTGCGCCTCGGGCACCGGGGCTACATTTTCTGCACACCGGAGACACTTGGCACACACAGCGTTTGCCCATGGAAAGCGGTGTGCCAGAGAGCACCCGCCTGGGACGTATGGCCCTCTCCCATAGAAGCCCTCCATGCAGCAGGCTGTCAGGGATTCGGCTGCAGGCCTTTGTGGCTGGAGAGACAGCAGCTCCTCTGGAGGCTCTGGGTCAGTGTGCACTCCCCTGCGAGGAAACGAGGCGTGTGGGATGATTCCCTGCCCAAGAATGGCAAGCAGCCTGCTCCATCCGATGAGACGCACGTGTGGTGAGAGAGGCTTGGCAGCAGAGAAGAAGCAAGAGGGGCATCCAGGGAGGGGATGTGCATGCAGCTCGGAGGCCCCAGATCTCCTGCTTCCCAACCCGGGAAGGCCGGCTATGCCCATCAGGCCCCATTCCCAAGCGCACACCCAGCTTCTGGATCTGCCCTTTCCCAGCCCTGAAAACACACACAGGCCGTACCCGGAGCCCTGCCGAGGGGGACCTTTGCTCCCCGGGTGGGCCGAATGGCACGACTGTGTGAGGGCAGAGAAGGCCCCAGGAGGCTCTCAGGGAGCTGCCCCAGCATAGCAGTGCTCAGGAAAAGGCACTCTTCTTTCTGCAGGCTGGGTGCACCCTCGAGTTTCTGCTTGAGGCAGAGAGAGCTGAGCCAGGCGATTCCCCGGCTGAAGGCAAAGCAGAGAGTTTCTCGGTGGAGCGATGGCTCCATCTGCTAGCCGACCAGCATGGAAGGGGAAGCCTGGCTGCCACTGAGCTCCTGAGCAGGTTTCCAAGCTGGAAGCCCTCTGGCTCTACAAGCTCGAGCGTCCTGCCTAGGACTTGCCTCTGGCAACAGAGTGGGTGCGAAGGGCCTGTGGGCTGGAGGGTGCTCGGAAGCCGCAGGGGA